>NW_023503509.1:1200000-1500000 GCF_014529535.1 Bradysia coprophila | reverse complement strand
CCTTGAGATTATTATTCGCCAAGCCACTTTTACCATTCGCCAATCAATATCAATTGAGAAATGTTAGAACACTAAATATTTGTCTGGGGCTATTTATCATTGGTTATCCGGCGGATTAACAGCTGAAACTTAAAAAAGCGTCGGCTATTTGAAATTCTTGATTTGAGATTTATCTGTAAGTTTATGTTGGTCGACGAACCTACTATGTGTGATCAATATACACATACTTACTTTCAGCCAATTGAAACACAATCTTGTACTTCATTAGTTTTTATAGAATGTTTGATACATAAGACGGCGCTGTGTCAACATTAATTCATTGCTTAGCTTCGTCGTCAATGTCGATAACATGTGACAAACAGTTCGCAAAAGACTTAACTTTCGGGGTTGACAATTGCTCAAAATAATGTTTTGCAACTCTTTGTCTTTGTTTATGTAACAAGAATCGTATGTAGGTATATTATCACACTAGATGTCACTAGGTAATGCGATAATATACCAGCCAATGATTCGTGTTGCATACAAATTTTTATGAAATGAAGAAAATCGAATTAATACAAAAGATAATCTTAGTGTGGCTTCAGCAAATCATTTATCGCACTAGAGCGATAAAATGCGTTCGTACGACATTGCACACAGGCGGCGTAAAAGATACAAATATCATCACTGAATTGCATTAACGTCTTTTGTAGTGTTTAGTTGATTCCAACAGAAACATCCCATATATGCCCCATAAGTTTCCAGACCAACTAAAAGTTAATTTAGGATATATTAAGACCACTTACAAAAGAACTGATATCGGTGTAGGTGACACTTGTGACGCAAATTTGTTTTTGTTATAATTTTCTTCCTAAAATTCTGGTAAGTTTTTTGTTGATAAAACTTTCGCGTTCTTCCCTCATCAGCTGCCATTTGTGACGCATATCTTTTTGCGTGTCGAAATTGTAGGCGTCACCTCCACCGATATCAGTTCTATTGTAAGTGGATAACAGGACTTGCGTCACGCCTCCACTGTAAGTGGTTTTGGGCGATATCAGCTCTTTTGTAAGTTGTGATTTTTTAGAATTTGGTAGCAGATAATAGACAATCATACTGTGCAGTTCCAACTAAAATATTCTTCTTACAAAACTGTATAACTTTCTCTTTGATCTGAACCTTTCAGCTTTCATTTGACAAAAATCGAAAATTTTACGAAATTCAAAAATAAGCGACTTCTTAGGGAAACCATGAAACACGTACCGACTAGAAGACTATTTGTCTTTTACACCTTGCAAGGTCTATCTGCAGTATTTTCCGAGTTATGGCTGACATAGCTCGCACTCTAAACGTACACAGCTCCCAAATAAGCGACTTTTTAGGGAAACCATGAAACACGTATCGACTGAAATCTAAAACTCAATAAATTTGTCTTTTAAACGAACTTTCTATCTGCCATATTTTCTGAGTTATTGGTCCTATAGCTCAATAGCTTAAAACGCTCATAGCTCCGAAATTATAAGCTTTTATGAAAATTCATTCAAATTAGTTTCTTAGAGTTACGTCCTTGATATACCCTAAAAATCTAAGCCAAATCTACTGGTAAATTCAAAAGTTTCGTTGTAACAAAGTGACAAAGGTTCCATTTCTTCATACAAATTTCTACAAATTTCCAAATTTTGAAATCTTAACGTGTGATAGCTCGTTGACCTCGTATGGACGCCCAGATTACGAATAAAATAAGTGGGGGTAGTAGAAGCGGAGGGGGAAAAGTCAAAAAAGTTGTGTATATGTTCCTCAGTCCTACGAAAAAAAAAATTGTCAAATTTTTCAGTGTGCCGTCACGGCCCTTCACTAACGTAGGGCCATGATTGGCTCGTTCAGTCAGGCTCGGACTGGCCATACAGTGAATTTGGGGGATTCCCGATGGGCCTTTTGGATTTTTGTATGAGAATTTTTAATTTGTGGGCCTTTTTATATTGAGTTGCATGGAGTCCCCGATGGGCTTTTTCGAGCCAGTCCGGTACTGCGTTCAGTATATGTTTTTTATGTAGGTGGAAGCACACGGGGTTTTGGTGGGATTTGCAATTAAGTTTCTCTATGTTGCACACAGTGCATAGTCAAACATATGTCCAAGGTCCTTTAATTTGTGCAAGGTGAAGTCCTATCTCACAAAGCAATCTGCGTTATCTTCCAATTGAAAGCACTTGAAGTGGTCAACAACTAGTGGCAAAGTGTAAATAGCTATCCATTTGTCAACGGACAATAACATGAACAAATTCCATAATCTACCAAATACACTGTCATTTTGCCGTAGCTCCTTTCAACAAAAATTTCGTCAACTTTCTCATATACTGAACAAGTAGATCTAATTTTGAGAAAATCGATTTGAGGTTTCTATAATTCAGTGTAGACTCAAAATTCCTTAGACTAAGCGTCGATACCTGGATGTAGCATTTATATACATAAATTTACACCGAACGAACATAAAGGAAACATGTACAACCACTTTGGATAATTTAATGCATAAGTCAGGTCTTCTATACACAGTGTGTACTACTAGGCATGCTCTGTTTCACAGGGGGGTCCAAAGTTCAGCTGGAGATGGGTTTTCCTGGTCCGAAAGGCTAAAATATTGGACCCGTATTTTTTTTTAGAATTATAAAAATTAATTTAGGCATGGGGAGCGAGGCATTTGTTCATATACACAAATACATTGGTTAGAGGAGTAAAGAAGATATGCACTATACAAACTCTATATATCTTCTCTCCTCTAACCAATGTATTTGTGTATATGAACAAATGCCTCGCTCCCCATGCCTAAATTAATTTTTATAATTCTAAAAAAAAATACGGGTCCAATATTTTAGCCTTCCGGACCAGGAAAACCCATCTCCAGCTGAACTTTGGACCCCCCTGTGAAACAGAGCAGGCCTAGTGTACTACACATATGTAAGTTGAGTTGGGTAGAAAGTTCCATCGCAATTTCCAATTGTTCAGTTTTGATATTCAAATTGCCCTGGTAAAGGTTACGGTTGATATATAAACCGATATAAAACGAATTTCTGCTCGAACAAAACTTAAATTTCTTTTTTTATCATCGACAGCTTCCACGCTACACAAAGTATATGATATTTTGAAAACAGACATACAGATCTATCGGTGAAATAACACACATATTTGCGAAGCAGAATATTTCTTTGAAAAAATCCGGGAAATGAAACATTCTTTTGTGTCATTTTCTTGACGATATATTGTTCTTATTGAATGGGAATGTATCAATGTATGCCTTGATCGTCTTGATATTTTCCATAGCATAAAGCAATTTCTTCAAGTGCAACAAACCATATGAGAATTTCAGTGGCTGTAAAAAGTTATTTCATCTTATTGAGACCCAGGAGACATTCGCAAATGTACGGTACGTTACATACGTTATACTACGTTTCATGTCAAAGTCGAATGTGTATCTATTTTCCAACGGTTAACGACATTTTCGGTTTCAATCCAATTAAAATATAATTTATCATTTGCAGTAGAAATGCTTTACATTCTGAAAAAATGAATGCTTACGATTGTCTGAGTCGATGCAATGAGTTGGTAAGGAATATGTAAAATGTAAAAATCAAAATTTTATTGAAAAGGAGAAATTTTAAATTTATATGCAAAACTAATGGGAATGCTTTAAACGATTCAGTTGCCAGAATTTTGCTTCTAATTAAATTTTAAACAGACACAAGAGAATCGTCGACAACGACTCGTTTTTAGACTTTAACAACTTCGACATTAAAAATGAATTAAGTAATGTCGCGGGAGTCGAAACAAACATTATTGAAAGAAGTCGTCATAGAAGTCAAAGAAGCCGTATTATTGTCAGTAAGAAAATTGTACGTCTTCATCGAAATAGCATTTCAAAAGTGTTCCTACTAGGGAGAACAATTTTGAACAAAAGTCTCACTTTTCCAATATTGTCTCTCACTCTTTCATCCATTAAAATCCATATACAAAACAAGGATGTCACTATGGAATAATTCCACGGTAGACTATTTGGGCTAGCTGGCGTGTTCTAAAATATTTAAGTGGGTTTCAATGGCGCTGATACAAAGAAAGTGACGCATTTACTTCTCTCTATCAACCACCAGAAAATAGTTTGAGCAGTAAGGTCAAAAGTTTGGTGTACATAAAACTATGAATGTTAACTTTTCACAGATGGACATCTTTTACTTCATTCGTATAAACACTAACTTTGCTATGAAGAGACCATACATTAAAACAGAGCTCCTCATTTATGTTTGTCGTTGTTGTTGATAACAGATGGCATAGTCGATGAAGTTCTTTTCCACGTTCTTGACTAACCACCAAAAATGCGTACACACACCTCAAAATAGTTAGCAAGAAATTCATGTCTTTGGATGTTTTAAATCCAACAGTTACACTTTTAACTACATTTACACTCATAACACTGTGTGCACTGAGTGCACTGCACTCTATATGGAATCATACTAGTCTAGTCGATAACGCAAAACGTTTACAAGAGTCTTCTGCTTATATATCATCCAAAAAAGTTCCAAATGTGTCCTAGTAAGAAGAGAAATTTGTATTTTTGCTATACCTTCTTGTCTCTTCTTGTTAGAATACTTTTAGAAGTATTTTTGGTTGAAATCTAAGCAGAAAACTCTTGTAAACGTTTGTACTGAAAATTGCGTTATCGACTACACTATACTAATTGATGAAGTGTGGGACTACGAAAAACACAGAAAAACACACTAACAACTTCAAAATATCCATTAAATTCATAGAGTTACACTCGAGAGGTGGCATGGTGGCGCTGATGCTAATCGGCACCCAAAAATTACATGGGCGCCCAGACATGTTTAAAAATGACAGCGCCACCATGCCATCTCTCGAGTTGGTTAATTTAGGGCAAGTTCTAATGAAAATGTACAAAAATTCCAATTAGATTGTTACCGCAATAAATCCATAGATGGTTGATCCCTACCAGGGGTACAAAGAATCAAGGAAATCTTTGATCTTCATAAATAAAAAAATGATCTAAATGTGGCACTTCAATCCTTTCTCAGAAGACATCGTATTTCGGTCAACTGTTAAAAATCAAAACCTTTGTTTTCATACAAGTAGTAAGTCTCTCTTTAAGACTCTTTAGCAAAATATTTCGGTTCCGCGAAAACATCTCTCATATCTGACTGAAACCTCTGTACAGGTGCGACACACCCTAATACATGTAGATGTAGGCCGTGATATTAAATAGGACGTGGATCTAATTTTGAGACTGTATAAGATTAAGCAGTAAAACGTAAAACTTGATACTGAGAAAATTGTAAGAGATAAGCATCACTTGAACCTTGAAGTGCATTGTTCGCAAATATAAATTCATGACGATTTTCGTTTTTTTGGTTTTATTATTGCTGGAATAATAATTCATTCGTTTTCATTGTCGGTGTGCGTAGAATAAATTTTTAGAATTTATAGAATAAATAAATTTTAAATTCAAATGCAATAAACCGAGAAAATTTGATCAGAAAGAAATAAAATCCGATGGCATCGAGTGTAAACGCACCAGACAGTATACCGAGATTTTTACGACCTTTTTCATCACTAGCAGACGCCGCTTTAGTATCCGTTTTTTTTTATAGGTTGAGCTCGTCAAGTGAGAACACGGTACCGGTTTAATTGAAAAATATGCCAGCAATGCGAAAAAATTATATAATCACTTGGTATGAGAGGGGGATAATTTTCTCAATTTGTTGGAGGTTGGAGTATAATTCGTTTCTGCAGGCACTTTTACGCGATGTTCGTTACCTTCAACGGAATATTAGTGGCTTTGAGCTACGAAAAGACAATTGCTTGTTGGTTTTATTCACGTGAACTTGTAACGTGATAAAGTTCTGGGCTTGACATATTTCATCTGGTTTCATTTCGTTTTAAGACTTTTTGTAACTCGTTGGACCTGTGCGAAGTTTTGAGTGTAGTGTGTTTGCTCTATCATTTGTTGTTTTCGATATAAAAATGATGGACTGTTGGAACAATGATCTTTTTGTGGGTCATCTGGTCAACAACAACAACAATAAACTAATGAAATAAAGACGGTACTTTAGGAACCTCCGTTAGCATGTAGAGGGCGCCACAATTTTTTATTATTCGTCTATTTTCTTTTGAAACAATTTCCATGAAATATCGTAGCAGTGAAGTTGGTTCACAAGTTGGATTGAGTGCTGAGTGGTAGTAATGCAATGACGAAACGTACTAGAAATGTTACAGAATTGTACAAAAATCATTGTTTTCTGTGTTCTGAACAATATTATTGGCCTGAAGTTTTTAGTTTGTAACATTGGAATACGAAATCACTAGTTTTAACCTTTTACAGACGGCAAGCATATGACCAGGATTATTATTGGATCCTAATTTGGATTCCAAGAATATGTGACCCACATGAATAAATCGAGGAATTCTCTATTTTAGTTGAGGTCACTCCTATCAGCAGAAAATACTGAAAAACCACATAAAAAACTTCAAAAAAGCGGAAAAAAGTTGAAAAAACGATAAAATTTCGTCGATTTGGGGTACACTAAAGTCGCTCCAACCCTTTGCAATGAAACTTATCCAAGGATGTTTTTCCATAGAATGGTACTGCAAAGGCTAGGCTATCTTACCATACATACCATCTCAAGGACTTGTGTCACTGCAGGCTATCAGGGACTTGGTTAAATCACCTATTTTTTCTCCTAAAATCATTGATTACCCAACAGGTCAACATGGACCTGGTGGTGTGTATACTTAAAATGTGGGTCTCTTCAAGGCCTATAAGGCTAGTCAAAAAAGTTTTTTCTCAAAATTGTTTCCCTCGACTGATCGCAAGAAAATGATTTTGGGGCTCTTTTGACAGACCCTTACTTCATGACCTACGTTTTACTCGCAACAGTTCAACGAATCGAATGAGCTATAACTCAATAATATCCGTGACCCCTTGTCCCAAAGCTGTTCGAAGATTTCGCGATATCACTCTTAGGGCTCGAGAACAGCTGATGGCGAAACAACTCGTTAATTTACGTTGATTTACAGTGTAGAAAGGTTATGACCAGTTATTTTAACTTGTCTTTTAGGGGATATGTCAAGTTATTATTATGAAAATATGCAGCGGCAAGTAAATCAAGACAAGCTATAGTTAACTGGTCTTCGGAACTCTCGCTCTGATCATTGCAGTCTATATTCCTTTCAGCAGTTTATTTTCGTAGCTTGAAGTCTCGTGAACGTGTCCCATTTTTACAAAAAATTCCAAATTTCATGTTCAGTGTTTTGTCAGAAGACGTTGGGTTGTGGATTTCTGACGTTTTGCGAGTGATTAAATTTCGAATAAAGACGCACAAGTAAAACATTTCATTTTCATCAAAAGATCGCAACCTTGATTTCATAATGGCAAATTATGCGAGTGCCAAAATCGAAAGAACAGATTTCCGTTTCAAAGTGGAAAGCGTGAGCAAACTGAATGCAATCGTTTCACCCGAAATCATCGTACAAGGAACTCCATGGAAAGTTCGAGTTTCTAAGGAGCACGTTGATGGAGAACCATCGCTTGGTGTTTACCTGCATTGCGCCAAAAAGAAAGACAAGAATTCTGGTTGGACACATACAGCATTCCTAACATTCAAGCTTATGTCATCCAATGCACATGTTCCAGCAGTTGAAGGAACTTCAGTGCCATATATATTCGATTATGATGATAGTGGACGTGGTACACCATGCCTAATCAAATGGGATAAGTTGATGGACGCTGGGAACGGTTATGTGAATGATGATGCAATTGTGATAAATTTTCTGATTGTGGCAGCTGACCGAAATAAAGTAAGCGAGACCAATTTAACATGTACCAATGTCAGCAAGTGCTGTAATGAACACTGTTGGTCAACATTTCGATTAAACATTGGAGTCATCGATCAGCTGTTGGCCATTCAATCACCAGTGGTCAAAATTCGTAATCTACCTTTCCGATTCACTGTCTATCAGGACAATGGGAAATGTCTCGGATTGTTTATGCATTCCAAATGGGATACCAACATTTCTTGTGAAATTCAAGCGATAGTCAAAGTTATCTCGACAAATCCAAGGAAAAATGTCGAACATACTCGGACCTATAACTTCCAATTACCCGGCTCATCGCTTCTTATTCAATATCTCATATCATGGGACGAATTGCTGATGCCACAAAATGGATACGTCAACAATAATGATGTCGTCATCGAAGTTGACATCAAAGCCTCACAACCGCACAGTACCCACCCAAGTTTAGCGAGAAATTCAAAGTATGGCGTCAAGCGTGTAAAAATGCAATGTGCGATCTGCTTGGCAATTATCGATGAACATCAAGTCTCGTCTATTCCGTGCGGCCACATATTTTGTACGTTTTGTATCACCAAATACATCGAAACACGAAGAAACTGTCCGAAATGTGGTAAGCCGGCCAAGTTAGAAGATGTGCGGCTCGCTATTTTACCCATGTAGGTTGAGATGACATTCAGTGCAACTGCAACATTTTCATGTTTTTTCCGAATTCTTTTTACTTGACAGCATCGAGTGGGACTAAGGTAACGAGAACCACCTGAATCAATTACAGACGGAATTCTCTTAGGATACGCAGAAAAACAATACGTCGATCGAATCTACGGATTCACCGCTCGTTGCTCCATCAGATGTAAAAATTAATTGTCGGTTCCTGTGTGCTTCGGTTACATTCAATTTTGTTTTCAATAAATTGTAAGAAAATTCTACTTCAATTGTGACCACTGTTGTGAAAATGCATTCAGCTTCTCTTGAAATAGCTCGAACTTCATCCATCAGTAGACAGTAGTCCAGAAGCTGTGAGATTTTAACATTTATCGAAATGAATGGAAATCGTAATACGACATAGGGTGACGGCACTAATCTCCGGTCATGTATCAGTAGTCGGACACCCATTGTCCTTTCATTCATAAAAAAATTATCGATGAAAGAACAATAGGTCCTCCTGGTTCTCCTGTCAATAAAAGACTTCTTTTCTTCCTGTAGTACCAAAACCGTCACATTCACTCACCAAATTTAGTATCGAAAGAGCAACATTCTCCCCTACCTTTTTCTCTCAATTTTCATTCCCGCTTATGTCATTTTCGATCCTATCTTTATTCTTTCCCAGATGTGTCATGTGATATAATGAAGTCAATTTAAACTCAAATCCAGCAATTTATTGTGTGAACTGCAATAACATGCACGAATTTTATGTTCAATATTCATTCTGTATTAATATTGAGCGTTGCTTCACTACATTTCGAATTTCGAAGCGTATTAAATATGATTTTTTTGTTATAAAGAATGCATTAAATGATAATGCTACGCGCGTATGCATTAATTGATATTGCTACGCGCTGAACGAATAATGCTGTACGGTCAACAAATGTAAACAACGACATTAAATTTTTGTATGTTGTTTTGTTCGGAATGTGACTTTGGTACTCCAGGAAGAAAAATAGTATACATACCACGGATCAAAAAGGTGTGTTTTAGACCACGGTGTTGAAAACGTCCTTGGTCTCCGCTCCGCTTCGCGTCGCTCCATCCCTGGACGTTTTCACCACCTGGGTCTAAAACACACCTTTTTGATCCTTGATATGTAACATACTATTTGATGTTCGCTTTGCTAATGAAAATTTCCACCAAGCATTTACGCGCGCTTCCAATAATTCTTTCCTTCACGCCAATCTTCTCTGCTAACACATTACATTATGACAGCAACATGTATTCATTCATGCACCGGGTCCATAGAGTATACACAAAATAATGTTTCGTTTCAATTCGTCTCCACACTATGGCTTCTGAATAGATAACACGACACAGAACGTGCGTTGTATTTATACACACCGAGCCAAATAAAAACAATTCGAAGCACTTCAGAACAGGCAGACGCAGTAAACAATAACGTGGGCTTTCCTTTCTATGCTCAATTTTCTTTCATGAAAATTCGTTAATATACAACGCCTCTCACGTATATATACACCGTGTACTCGGGACGGGATAGATTTTCTACGATAGAAAAACAAATAATTTGATTGAAATGCCTTTTCAGTAATTGTGTTGTGTTCGATAGAATAACATCGTCAACTGTGAGTTTGCTGGAAATTTTCAACCGAAAAAAGATAGAAACCGAAAGTTTCAGTCGACAGTGTTTGTCCCAAGCAAATTATTAGTGATCCACCAACCAGATGTTTGATGTTTTAGCTAAATAATTAATTTGATTGAAAATAAATAGAAAAACTTCAACTCGTAAAGCATAACCAGCAAATAGTTTTTCCAGCCGAAAGTTCAATATGTTCGTTTCGATTTAATTAAAGAAATGGATTCGAATTAATATTTAATTGGTAAGTGAGTATAACCAACCCTAATTATGTATTATGTGGAATTTAGGATATAGATTCAGATCCATTATTAAACGAACATCAGAAGGGCGCAATACTTATAGAATGTTGAAAAACAAAGACGAAAACAATTGCGTGATTTTCACCATCCATATGGCAAACTTTTAAAGATTTAAATTCAATAAAAACCGCCAGCTATGCTCCTAGAACCGATACACTGTTTAGTTGTTTCTATATGCTCTACAAAAGCTTCGAACATTTAACCATTAAACATAGATAAGGTAACCAAACTCTCGCATTCATTGACTTAATCCGATTGTATTTCGAATGTTTAACTTTCAATGGAACGAAAATTGAGTTATAAATTTTCACTCTTGTTACCTTTTAATTCATTCATGCAAATTCATGCCGTAAGCATTGAAAAATTACTGCTTTTTCAGTGGGAGAAATTATACAGAATTTTGCTATATGGACTGTTAGATTTGTCTATTATTAACTTTATTCTTTGAACCACATATGATTAAAAGCTCTCGGCAGAGAGGTGAGGAATCATTAAATTAAATTGAAAAAAAAAAATTAAAATTGAAGTGGGTTGATATTGAAGTCATCGGCAGAAAATCGTAATTTGTAGAAAATTCCAACAAGAGCAAAGTTAAAGCAACGCAAAGACGGTAATTCGCACAAGTTGGAATTTATTATTTCTTTCGAGGTAAACATTTCCGCTGAAACTTCTTTGTTGTAAAAAACGTTGTGTTGCCCTCGGAAAAAAATAGGAAATTTCATTTTCTCGCTACGCTCTGGCCACAAACAGCACCCTCAAAATTTCCAACTTTTTTCCCTCTGAGAACAAATAACTATTTCATGTGATTATTTTGCGAAAATTCGTTTTTTGCCACACAAAAACATCATGAAACAGAAATGGTAACAAATAAACAAAAAAATTGAATTGACAGTTCAGGGGAGACACAAGAGAGAGCTATGGTATAAAACGAACATTTTCTGCTTCGCTCGTTTGTTAACATCACATCTAGTGACGAAAACCATCTCTTTTCGCAACTTGTTGCACAAATTACTATTTCATAACTAGTGTTTAGCAAAAGCGTTTTTCCTAACTTATGCTAAAGGACTTTTTTACCATTCGTTAGGATACTAATACTCAATTTATTTGGGTGGGCAAAAGAGAATTTTCGCAGCGCACACATGAAAAATACTTGCAGTTCTTTTGCACAACTGTGTATGATGGATTTTCCAAGGTAAATATAGTGAGTAGGTAATGCCATATACTACGCCCCATCTTTTGAATGGGTCAGATCCCTTGACTGACTGACTACTTTTCTCAAGAAGATTTTTGTTATCCGAACAAAAAAAAATCACTCTGAAAGTATATAAAAGTATACCAGGGTATGCGTACCCTACTTTCGATACAAAACACGTATTTGAGAAATTCCAGCACTTGATCATATACTGGCTCATACGTATTTTCATTACTTAAGAGGCATCGATGATTTGCTGAAAAGTATACATTTGGGTGATTTTTAAATACTGTCTTTTGGTGATATATTTCCACCAAAATTATCATTTTTCAAGTATGTACGACCGCAATAACGACCACGAATGTGTTAGCTTTCAACATAAAATAGATTTGGTTGTAGCAGTTTGACCAACCCTGAGAAAACTGAGCAGTTTATGAAAATTTCGGTACACTGGTCACTTTTTTCAGAACTGGTCAAGTGACTACAACCAAATCTACTTTCTGTTGAAAGCTAATACATTCGTGGTCGTGTGTTTTGAAAAAAGGATTCTGATGAAAAGATACCATCAAAAAGGCAGCACGAGATACAGACCCTGGAAAGATGCGAATTTCTTGCTTACATATTGAATAAAAATGAAACTCGTGTGATTACGGCCCTCGCTTAGCTCTGGCCGCAAAGTTCACACTCGTTCAAACTTTAATTTTTTTCTTATCATCGATATAAAGATATTACACACACAAAATTTTGGAATGAATCCTAGAATATTACTCCAGTATATTCCATTAACGAGCTTAACCCAAAATGTCTTTCTTAGTGGGATAATTGTCTTTTGTGGACCATTAAGAATTACTCAACTAATAACACGATAATATCACGGGACGATACAAAAATTCTTTTAGGAATATTTCTGAGATCCCCCGACCGTCATAGCCCAACTTTGAACTTATCATCGGGAATGGAATTCCCCGTCGGATAAAAAAAGTTTTTGAAATCCGTTGAGGATTACGTCAAGCTATCGTGTTATCTAGGAACGAGACAAAAATTCTTTTGGGAATATCTCTAAGATCACCAGCCCGTTACGACCCATCTTCGAACGTAGCCTTCGTAATTTTATTCCCTGTCGATTAAAAAAAAAGTTTTTGGAAATCCGTTGAGGATTACGTCAAGTTATCCCAAGTAGCATTTCAGAAAAAATAACTTATTCGTTAGAATAACGTTGTAGCAACGTTGTCACAACGGTTTTGCAACCGTTGTTGCCCGGTTATAGTTTAACCTAGGTCAATTAACCGTTGGATAACAGTTAAACAACGAAAAAGTTAAAAATTTAAGGTAGAGCAACTATAATTTTTAACTTTTTCGTTGTTTAACGGTTATCCAACGGTTAATTGACGTAGGTTAAACTATAACCGGGCAACAACGGTTGCACAACCGTTGTGGCAACGTTGCTACAACGTTATTTTAACGAATAAGTTATTTTTTCTGAAATGCTACTTGGGATCGTGTTATTAAGGAACGAGACAAAAATTCTTTTGGGAATATCTCTAAGATCACCAGCCCGTTACGACCCATGTTCAAATTTAGCCTCAGCAATTTAATTCCCCGTCGATTAAAAAAAAGTTTTTGGAAATTCGTCGAAAACTACTCGAGTTATCGTGGAATCAAGCGACCAGACAAAAATTCTCTTGAGAATATCTCTAAGATCACCCGTCCGTTATAACCCATCTTCGAACTTAACCTGAGGAATAGGCATGGGCGATAATGAAAATGATTATCGATAATTATCAATTATCGATAATCGATAATTATCGACTTTTTTTATCGAAAATTATCAAAAAAATATCGATAATCGATAATTATTGATATTTTGATAATTATCAAGATATCGATAATTCGATATATCGATATTTCGATATATCGATATTTCGATATATCGATATTTCGGTCCGAAAATCCGATATTTATCGATATATTCCGATATATCGGTATATTATCATGAATTTTCAGATAAATATCAAAATATCGATATTTTGATAATTATCGAATTTCGATATTTTGATAATTATCGATAATTATTAAATTATCGATAACGATATGATTAATCGATTATCGATAATTTCTTTCGATTGATATTATCGATAATTTTGAACGCCTCCCATCCCTACTGAGGAATTTAATTCCCCGTCAAATAAAAAAAAGTTTTTGGAAATCCGTCGAAAACTACTCGAGTTATCGTGGAATCAAGGGACGAGACAAAAATTCTTTTGGGAATATCTCTAAGAACACCCGACCGTAATAGCCCATCTTCAAACTTAACCTGAGGAATTTAATTCCCCGTCGATTAAAAAAAAGTTTTTGAAAATCCGTTGAAAATTACTCAAGTTATCGTGTTATCAACGAATCATCAAAGTGTGACAAACATTTTCTGTATTTAAGGTTTTTGGTCACACATTCATGCATTTTCAATCATAGTAGTGATCATTGTGTGACAAACATTTTAGGGTGTTTATCATCCGTAAGACCCATGACTTTCAGTCAAGGGAACAACCGAATCAGGGAGATGCGGGAAATCAGAAACAAAACTACATTTTTTATTTACATCTTTAAAAAAAAATTCTATTTAAAATCGCTTGATAAGATTTTAGTGTAGACAATTGAGTCGTACAACTTTACTATTGCATAGAAAATAGGTCAGCATCCTCTTAAATTTTTTGTGTAACAGTAACTTATTAACCGTACGAAGAAACACCTTTGGATTTTTGGCTAAAACATGAAGAATCGATTTTTTTAACTGTGAAAATTCTATGTCTCCAGTTTCGTGGCTGATCACAATGTGAATGTGAGATACTCTCAGAGTTCTACAACAACCAAATACAAAGTATATAGTAGAAGGTTCCAAAAATAACCAAATAAAATTGTACCAAGTCATACAAATCGAAACACTCCGATCCGAAACATGTTTCGAAGACTCTGCAGAATTCTGTGAATCTTGGAGACAGTGATACCGTACATCAAATGCAATGGAAGCGAAGGGAAAATGAATTTTTCCTGGTTTATGGTCCTCATAGACAGAGGACCTCGGCATTGCACGATATTTGTTTCTAAATTTGGTCACCCATGTCAAAAATGGTCTAAAATATCAGTCGATACTGTCCAGAATCTGGAAAGAATCTGCAATTCTGGAAAAATTGGTCACTTACATCAAACGCAATGGAGGCGAAACGAAATTTAATTTTGTCTGGTTTATGGCATACATAGACAGAGGACCTGGGCATTGCACGATATTTATTCCAAAACAGGGTCACCCTCGTTTGTTTTGAGCATTAGACTCCTCGCAAAAGTTTGTTTATGTATGTTTTCTTATGAAAAAGAAAGTTTAAAATTTATTTCAGCAGAGAGCAGAGGAGAAAGAAATCAATTTTAGGAAAAAGTCCATTCTTTTGAAGTGTCACTTGCAATTAAATAGTCAATTTTTTCAAGTTAACAATAATTAAAAATTATTATAAAATGCAGAAAGAGGTAACAGAAAATAAAGGCAATTGATAATTATTTACGTCACAAAAACATAGCATTTTCGTGTGATATCTGATATATTGAGTTTTTCATGTGTCGGGGCCGAAAATGAGGGAGTTTTGAGATTTTGCTCTGGTTTTTGACCACTTTGGTTTTCGACCAAAAATATGAAACTTCTGACCTGTGCACACTGAACTAAATACTTTCCAGCGAATACATGAAAAAAACTTTAGGCACTTTCTCATGTAGCCCTCACTTCGTTCGTCCAAAACAGATACACAAATAATTTACTTTCGGCTCCAAAAATTGACATTTTTACAAGCGAAATGTACTAGAATAACCATCCAATTTATTACATCTGTTTATCTCAGTATTTTCAATTTATTAATTTAAAATATTTGACTTTATTAGAGCAAACACGCTACAATATAAGAGCAAATTAGACCGAACATATATGCTGCTTTTGTTTTGCTGTGGTTTCCTATGCAAACGAAGTTTTATGATTCATTTGAATCTGCTTATTAAGGCCAAAATTCACTAAAATTCGCTAAATGAACTGTAGAACTTCGGTCAAAGTAAATTTTACCCAATTTATTGCCAAAACCAACCCATACACTCATTATAATGTAAAGAGAAACTTATCCTTCGGATATTCAGTGAACCATCCATCTGGTACAGTATTTTCACCGCAGACAAAACCTTTTTTTCTCCAAATTCAACAGTATCTTATCTTTTGCGATTAGGTCTTATCATGCAAAATGTACGAATATATAATCCATTAAATCAAATCAACATGACATACGTACTTAACAAAGTTAGTCTAGCGTGCCACCTACAAAAAAAAAATTTGGGTGATTTTTGTCATAAAGCTGCTACACAGGAATGTGATGTCAATGTCAACATAGCTGTCTCATCGCATAATTGAAGTTAGGGAGTGTTAGAAATTATTTTAAAACAAAACCGAAAATAGTTCGAATTTACAGCCAACTTGCCAGCCAATTTCTGCCAACCTGCTGTATCGAATCTTTTACTTTTTCCATTTTCAAATAGTAATTCAAAATCTTGTACTTCATTCATCAACTACTTATCTTTTCATCACTGTCGACAACATAGCCGATCGCATGCTAGGAACATTTCTTATTTTTAGAATGATTTCTATGCGTATTGTTTACTTACCGACTAAATTATTCAGTAGAATCATCGGAAAGCATACGTCTGATATTTACAGATACAATACAAATATAGCGCTCCCGTTCGATTTGGTTGAAAGACAAGAGGCAAAATTTGCGAAAATGAAAAAGTTCAGAAATTTAGAAAGGTCAAACAAAGAATAACTTTGTTTTATCTTCCAACGTCAATAGAAGTCCAATTACGAGGAATTTACACGAAAGTCATTCATGAGAATGTAATGCTTTATTACGGTGCTAACATTATATACATTATACATACATAACACTATACTGTTCGGTTCGTGCCATTCCTATATTTCTTCAGAGCTTCTTCTACTTCCACTCTTATATCATACAATAGAAGGAGTAAAGAAACGAATTTAATATTTATTTTGAACTCATCAGCATTACACTTGTACAATATTTTCCGAGACAAATGTTTAATTGGGCGGAAAAGAGTTGCAATTCTCTTCTCTATTTGTCCATCTATATTTTATCACAGCCCTTGGTCATAGTAACTTACATATCCATGGCATATAATGATGCTTTTGCTTTAATCAGAGGCGAAGACAAGATCCCATTACCATCAATTGTTCCACAGGCACAGCGATGTTGACAAATTTTTGTGTCGTTGTAAAATAAGTTGAAATTTACCTCGCTTTATACGAGTTGAAATAAAATTATATTCGTCAACTGTGTCCATCATGTTACCGAAGAGAAACTGAACATAACTTTATTTAAACATAAAAATTCAACACAAGCGGAACATGATATACCCTTTGAAGTTTCGATAATAATTAGAGAGTCGACGAAAATTATAATTTATGAAAATGAAATAAAACGGGAAATTATTCAGAAATTGATCGCATGGTAGCATCAAAAAGTTTTCCATTTATGGAATATTGTAGGAAGTTGCGGGAAATTGCATTAACTGAATTATCTGATTTTTCCTGTCGTAATATGGAAAGCTGTTTGAGCTCTTAATGTATAATTTTGTGGATAATTCTAGTACATTTCGTCATAAATGACTAATGTAAACGCTCTCTTTTTTATAAACGAACTTCCCTGCTATGACCTGTGAATTTATTACACCAGAAAAAAGAGCGCAAATAATGAAGTATTGCAAAAATTTGTGGCGTCTCTACAGGCCAACAGGGGTTTTCTATTCGGACACACTGAACTTCTTATGGATTTACAATTAATCCTTTTTTGGAAGAGTATCTACTGACTCAATTGTCCAATCCAAAGTAGCGGTGTGTGTAATAAAATAATACCTCGAAAATACGTCGTTTTTAGGAACGACCAATAGTCATCTGTAATTGAAAACGACCTGTTGATCGGCCTGTTTGTTTCATGATACTTCATTCAATGCAGCGTATTATCACACTTCTGGTTTCCTGCACCTTCTCCTAACGTGGGCGCTATGAATAAATAGAAAATTATATTTTTTCAACCATTAAACATCATTTCGGTCGAATTGTTTATATAAAAAACATCAATCAAATTCTAAATATAAATCATGTTGAATGTGAATCAAGTTTCTGTTTCCATATTTATTCATTTTTTCTCCGAAACTCCCGACCGACCGACAAGGGTCTTTAATTTAATATTTAATTGAGATAATTCGGCAACAGACACAGCCAACAAATTTAATTTTGTTGCTGACATGGGTTTAGTATATATCAGATTAAATAGTGAAAAGGCCACAAAACGAGACCTTCGAAATCCAAATATTGACATGGGGACTGTGATCTTTAACGCAATCGACGGACGGTAATATCTCTGCCGATGAACGGATCGTAATAGCACGAAAAAGATGCCTCGCTTTTATGTATGTGAAAATTTACAGAAACAAAAAAGTTTTAATTTGTTGTCTAAGTCTGTATGAGCTCTTAAGCTTTGAATATCTTCAATCATTAATTTTCCCATTATGCCGAATCACATTCAGTGCTAAACTCTCGTGCTATATTTGATATACTTTAACATGCGTTGAGAATTATATCTTTGCTATCTTTTTTTTGTGTAAGCAAACAATTCGTAATCTCTGCCTTTTGCTTTTATTAATATCTTTTTTTACACTCAAAGGGCTTCTCGCTAAAGTCAACACGATGATAAGAACACTGCAAATTTTTATTCGCTTCCTTTATGTCGTCCGCCTTCTCCCATAATAAAAAAAAAAATCTTTATGTAAAATATTATGCTTAATGCTTACGCTTTATAACATTCAGGACGTTCGTTGATTATAATTTGTTACTTTCGCTGGCTGATACTCTTGCGGAATAGCGAAATGTTCGGTTTGATTATGAAAATGTGGGTTGATGATGAATTCTTAGAAAAATCCAACGCAACACATTTTCTATAGCTATAGCTTCGTTCGAATTATGAGAGTGTGCATGAAGCTTGTCGAGATTGAATGTGTAACATGAGA
This sequence comes from Bradysia coprophila, assembly GCF_014529535.1. Taxonomy (NCBI): domain Eukaryota; kingdom Metazoa; phylum Arthropoda; class Insecta; order Diptera; family Sciaridae; genus Bradysia; species Bradysia coprophila. The sequence goes on along the minus strand of NW_023503509.1, from coordinate 1,481,267 downwards.
TATTAAAACCAACCATAAATGACGTCCAGACAAAAGATAGAATTTTAAACCACTCCCCATTACATACACCCTCTGTGAAAGTCCTATACTCAGGACTTAATGGAGATGTCAAATAAATGTGACCATACGATGGGTTTCTCAATTGTGATGGCTTGTATAATTTTGAAGTGCTACCAATAGAGCGTTGGTATGCAGAACTATTGAGATAATTAGAAACTCGTTCCGAATTTGATATTTGAAATCAAAAATTATTTTGGGAGGTTCCCCATGGTCACCCTCCATTTTTTCCCGTTATTCTAGATAGTCACTATTATGATATTAAACGACTACGAAATGAAGTCTCTCCATTTCCTCTGCAACAATTCAAAAATCGTGTCCCACATATTTGCATTTCTATTCCACCTACCCCGAAGCGTGATTCCAGTTATCATTGAAGAATTATTTTTTATTTATTTTCTCTTGTTCCAGCTCCAATTCAATACAATATTTGCCAACAATTTTCCCTGATAGACTTTTCTACCTGTCTTCCTTCTGTGCTCTAATTTCCTGTTTACATTTGCAATTAACAATGTTTACCGCACCAGATGCTATGACGGTGCTCTTTCTTATGAGTTACAACAGATTTACATTTAATGTTATCACCGTTTACGTTGCTGATAATTTCCGTCGAATAAAATTTCGTTGCAAGAAAATCACAAAATAAAAGAGAAATATTTATTCGAAAACACAGAATCGATAAAGGCGAAAATGATAAAATCATAATTTGATTTCAGGTGAACAGAAAATTTAACTCAACAATAATGGTATTGGCAAGCTCTGCGGTGTTGGGCGCCGCTGCAGGTAACATAGTGTTCAAAATAACAAAAGGAACAAAGAATTCATTTCATATCAATAATGAAATTAAAAAAAAAACAGGAACTGGTCTAGCATTGTTGGTAGCTATGACGATTGTAGTGTATCGCTATTATGTTGTTCGGCGAAAAGGACGTGAATGGGCCGAACTTGACCGCTGGGAGGAAGAGAAAATTGCCAGAAAGATAAAATACAGGGTAAGCTATAATCACCCTTCTAACTAACTAACAAACGCATACCATACGGTGTACAAGTAGCTATAGTGATACACTTTCGCTCCGGTATAACACATTTCTCTCCTCATTTTCCATTTTCCATTCATTCGCGGTATTCGACCAGTTGAATGCGATTTACTGCGTATCCTGGATGTATAACACTTTGGATGTGTATCGGATAAAATAGAAGCTTTCAATGAGAAGAAAGCTTCCGAACAAACACTCCAACCTTTCTATGAGAAAAACTTACTGCATCCTAAAGCAATATGTACTAACACTTTCAGATAGAAAGGTTTGAGTGTTTGTGTTGGTACAGGATACTCTCATTTGTATGTCTTTATTTTGGCATTTAAGTTTATTGAATGAAAAAAAAACACGTCTTGAAAGACTTTAAGAATCAGTAAATCATCTGTTATCGACAGAGACGATAAAAATAGCGATTAGCTTTAGTTTATATGATGTTTTAGGTAGACTGTTTGCGAAATTTAAAGAAGTAGAAGATTTTGTACCAAACTATACTCTACAGAAATGATCTAAGTGACTATTTTGCGATACTCTAGGTATTTTTAAAAGTTTTTTTATTGGTGATGTAAATACCATCTGTGAATAGATACTGACTGAGTATAGCCGTCTTTATTGAATTTTCCACTTATTCAGAATACAAGTTCAGGCTCAACTTCAAAAATGGCTATACGAATGATTGTTTTCAATATACATACTCTACCTTATTACCGTTCGTTGTGCGTTTCTAGATTTTCACAGTCATCTCGTAGTTACAATGTTTTGATTGCCGTTCAAATTGATGCAACTACACATACGCCAAACCACGAATTCATATTTGAACGACCAGATTAAAGTTTACATAATAGCACCATGCTCATTAAAAGTTGAACGAAATGTTTTAAACTAAATTTCCATTATTTGTTTCTAAATTTAGAATTAATTGTTAACGATGCTACTTCGTTCCATGTTATCTGTATTTGTAATTATACTCAAACGGGAATAGTATCGTCAATTGTTGGGATTACAACTAATTTTAATTTTGTTACAGGAAGATGTTTTTCTACATTTTTACACATTTTCCCAAAAATAAAAATAAGTGACACATTTCTTTTCCAGCTGATCCACTCATCCAAACAAATATAATTTTACATCTTTAAATTCAATTGTATCAGTATTACCACGCGCAATCGTGGACTTTGTTAACACGTATTAAACTTATTTGCATATCGCCGACTGTATGTAAAAATGTGGGAAAATTTGGAAAAATATTTTCCCAAAAATAGTCCCGGGTTGCAGTTGTTATAATTTTGTTTCAAATATTCAGAAAAATAATTTGGATTTATTCCTAACATTTTCTAATTAATCTTTTACAAAAGGTAAGCGTATGTACTATATACTGATAATTATTGATAATTATAATAAACACAGTCACGGCTGGTTTGAAACGAGATTAAATAGGGACCGCCGACCACCAATAACTTTTATTCATATTTATAATTAGTGATCGAAAAACACAGTAAAAAATTATTCCGAACCCCTGTGCCGTCGTTTCTTTGAACTATTAGTAGAATATTAGATATTAAGATTACCTAACATTTAATTACAAACTAACTGGAATTGGTGTTTTGCCCAAATCTTTTACTTCATTAGTTGAAACTCATTTCGGTATATGTATAAGGCGGCAGACGAATGTCATCGCTATTTCTGTTAGTAGTCGTTGTCGATAACAGATGACAAGCCGTTAATCAGGTATGTACTTGTACATTCTAGTTTATATGAGGCCATTAGATATTTATGATTATGGGCAGGATTATGGGGAACAGAAGTTTTCACCAATCTTAGTTGGGAAAAATGTACTCTCAAGTGTACTTTGTGATCGCTGCAATAGTTTTAATTACTCTGTCAATAAATTTACAAGCTGAAAAACCACTAGGAAGAGCCTAGATGTTTGTTGATAGTATATTGGGCGATTGGATATCGGTAAAGTATTTGGCAGCTTTTCATTCCGGGTAAAAACTAATTTTGATCGTATAGGTTGTAAGACGAAAAGTGTTTTTAGAGGCATATCGTCGAACATTTTTTTTGCTTACAAATAACTTGTGAACTTGTAACGTCACTTGAGTCCTTCATTAATATGTAATTAGAAAATTTTAATTTTTAGACTCTTCCCATTACTCTGTCACGCTAGCGTCATGCTCAAGCTCAATACTGTGATAATTTATTTCAATTTTAAATAAAAACGAGCCATCAGAACAATCGAAGCGTTTGCTGCGACTGAGCCCCGTACGAACCCGTATATCTATTGCGTACGTGACCCTAGTGCGTCTGTCACCCTACTTTGACCGCAAGCCTATTGCGCCCGTTAATGTAGTTAAAGTAAAATTATTATGTAATGTGTACATCTTAGGAATTGCGCATAGCGCAATTACGAAGCCCCGAACGACGTTCTATTCAAATGAAACAAAAATTTCAAATTTAATTTTAATTTATTGAGTATAAATACACATAGGGACTAGTATCGGACTCAGTCCCAGGACTTACATTTTAAAAAAATTTTCAACCACATTCTATTCGGCCTTCGATTACCTTCCAAATGAAACAAAAATTCGGAAAAACGGATCAAATTTACTCGAGTTTATGCAAAATACACATAGGGCCGACTAGCCTTTCACTTCTAAGGCCCTAACTCACGGTCCACTCACCCGATTTTAAAAAAAACTTTTTTTTCCTTGACTGGTATTGACAATACCTATCATTTGCCGTGTCATTTACATCGTTTATTTTGACCATAGATATCACCAAAAGTCCTTAAATCACTTAGGTGGCCCTAATTCACGAAGGGCCGACCCGAATATGCTCATCTTCGAACTTAGCGTCACTATTTCGACTATCTTTCAGGAAAAAAAATGAAATCGGATTCGATTTACTCAAGATATCGATGTGACGGACAGACGGACAGAATTTTTTTTTATTGCGGATTCGTTATCTATGAACATAGGCAAACACTTTGCCCTTACCGTCTGCTTCGAATTCCATCAGTTACACACGGAATCGTAATCCTATAAGCCCTATTGTACTTCGCACGGGGCTAAAAACTTCTTCAAAAGTGCTTGATTGCGGAATGGTATGTTTCCGCATTGAATGACCATTAACTTCAGTAGATAAGAAAACTCTTCGATCGAATATCATTTGGATAAACTCGCTGAATCTTCAAAAATTTTCTAAAATTTGCTAAAAATTAAAAAAAAAATTTGGCAAATTTTGGAAATTTTTAGCAATTCAATTTCCTAAACTAGGTCCTGGTAGTAATGTGGCATAGATTTGTAACCGAGGTCTTACGATAAACGAATAGTCAAACAGGCTCTCGATTTATTTATTTCTCCTAAGTATGCAAAATTCCAAGCTAAAAGATGTTTGAACTTCGCCCATTTTGCATATTATCTCCCATATAAATATTCCGTTCAAAATGTAACTTTATTTGTTAACAGTTTGTTATGCTATACCAAAAATTAATAACGCTTAAATGCATCTAAATAGAGGTATAGTAACCAAATAATGTGTTCACAAAATATGTACATCATACACACAATGCACACATACATTATCTGGTCTATATCATAAAAAATACATTAAACAAATAACCCTTAAAAATATAATATTCATATCTTCAGCTGAACATCCACATGAAAAGACTTAATGCCAAATTATTTTCAATTATGATATTATATGTTATTCTCTCATCTTATAACTCCTGTTTGTTGTTATTGTTATTTATTTCATAATAAAATTTATAATTCGTTGTACACGGCCCGTTGTTTATATAACATACAATATGTATATAAGAATAGTGTGTGCGTTATACCTTAGACAATACAAACCAAATTTGTTTTTGTGTATTTTTTTTCACAACGGTGAGTATATTCGCCTATAATTCATCAAAATGAAAAATTTCGATCGAATTTGACAAGCCTTTTTCAATGGAGAGAACATAGAAATATATTCTTTCAACATTATATATTTCAAAAAGGGGTTCGATTGTAATTTTATGATGTTTTTGATACATTGTAATCGGAACTGCTTACGGAGGATTTGTTTATTCATTTTTAAATAAGAGGAAAAAAACGTATTGTTCATTAATAATGAACTGATTAGCGGTTCCATTTTGTTTTATTTGATGAACAATTTTAGTTTTGAGGATGATTGATTATTAACGGGACGTAAACGTTAGAAACGATTCAACCAATAGGAAACCTTAACTTAATGAAATATGTTTCGTTTTGTCTTGGAGCTATTTAGAGGACTTTTTTTTTGGGAAACCCAGATAACTATTGAGTTTTTCAGATACAGAAAAAATCTCTTCTAAGTATATCACGTCGGCTATAAATCAGGCTTTCGAACGAAAGAAACCCCGGCAAAATAACCCCATTTTAAGAGAGATATTCAAGTTGTCAGTTTTACACGAAACCGAGTTTTTACGGGCTCGCAACACTCAAGAAAAACATAGCTAACGCCGACCCGTACGAAACACCTATTCGTATCAAAAGCCTTTAATGTGAAACTCTTCATTTCTCTTACTTCATTTTCTTCTCTGCTGAAAAACTATTCTCCCTTTAAAATCACTTACATTACTTTGGGACCGGATAGAGTAGGGAGATGCGGGAAATCAGAAACAAAACTACATTTTTTATTTACATCTTTAAAAAAAATTCTATTTAAAATCGCTTGATAAGATTTTAGTGTAGACAATTGAGTCGTACAACTTTACTATTGCATAGAAAAATAGGTCAGCATCCTCTTAAATTTTTTGTGTAACAGTAACTTATTAACCGTACGAAGAAACACCCTTGGATTTTTGGCTAAGACATGAAGAATCGATTTTTTTAACTGTGAAAATTCTATGTCTCCAGTTTCGTGGCTGATCACAATGTGAATGTGAGATACTCTCAGAGTTCTACAACAACCAAATACAAAGTATACAGTAGAAGGTTCCAAAAATAACCAAATAAAATTGTACCAAGTCATACAAATCGAAACACTCCGATCCGAAACATGTTTCGAAGACTCTGCAGAATTCTGCGAATCTTGAAGACAGTGATACCGTACATCAAATGCAATGGAAGCGAAGGGAAAATGAATTTTGCCTGGTTTATGGTCCTCATAGACAGAGGACCTCGGCATTGCACGATAGTTGTTTCTAAATTTGGTCACCCATGTCAAAAATGGTCTAAAATATCAGTCGATACTGTCCAGAATCTGGAAATAATCTGCAATTCTGGAAAAATTGGTCACTTACATCAAACGCAATGGAGGCGAAACGAAATTTAATTTTGTCTGGGTTATGGCATACATAGACAGAGGACCTGGGCATTGCACGATATTTATTCCAAAACAGGGTCACCCATATCAACCATGAGGACCATAAACCAGGCAAAATTCATTTTCCCTTCGCTTCCATTGCATTTGATGTACGGTATCACTGTCTTCAAGATTCGCAGAATTCTGCAGAGTCTTCGAAACATGTTTCGGATCGGAGTGTTTCGATTTGTATGACTTGGTACAATTTTATTTGGTTATTTTTGGAACCTTCTACTGTATACTTTGTATTTGGTTGTTGTAGAACTCTGAGAGTATCTCACATTCACATTGTGATCAGCCACGAAACTGGAGACATAGAATTTTCACAGTTTAAAAAATCGATTCTTCATGTCTTAGCCAAAAATCCAAAGGTGTTTCTTCGTACGGTTAATAAGTTACTGTTACACAAAAAATTTAAGAGGATGCTGACCTATTTTTCTATGCAATAGTAAAGTTGTACGACTCAATTGTCTACACTAAAACCTTATCAAGCGATTTTAAATAGAATTTTTTTTTTAAAGATGTAAATAAAAAATGTAGTTTTGTTTCTGATTTCCCGCATCTCCTAGATGATTTTTATGTTTTGTAACCTTTGATTTTTGAAAAGATCGTTTTTTTACGGGCTGCATCATTGTGAGCAGCCTTTTTTTTCGCATATTTAAATAAAAATAATTTCCTTACATTATCCACTCTTTGCCTTGTTATCATATCCAACTAAATTGCCGGAGGCAATATAGACAGCCCCGTACGAAGACAAATTTCATAAATTCCTATTTAAACAGCTATATACCGCTATATTTACCTATATTTCACTGTAAATAAACATTTCACAGAGGAATATGCTATTATATAGCTATATGCCTGTATATAGCTCAATATAGCTGTATATAGGTATATATAGATGTCCGTATATGGAATCCCTGAAACCCCACACACATAACAAATTATTTCCATGTTAACAGAAACTCTCTAAGTATCATTTTTCCCAAGATATTTCTATTTTACTAAAATCCAATATGGCCGCCGGCAGCCATTTTGTTAGGAGACCCGAAATAGTACCGACGCTTTACATTCGTTAATACCTTTCAAACAAAAAAAAATTCATGAAATTCGGTCAAAATTTACTCGAGATATTGTCAAAATACACCACGTTCACTGTACTTCCGAGTAGCCAGATAAGAGCTCACTCCAAGAGACCTAGCTCACGCTCCGGAGAACATAATTTCATAAAAAAATTTTTCCCTGATTGGTACGGTCAATACCTATCTAATAAAGCTAAAACAGACGAAATATGTTCAAATGTGGCCGACCTACAAGCAAAAACTGCTTGCCGCCCTGTGCCTGTTCCACACCAAGGGGTCTAACTCACGAGTCGGTCATCCGATTTCCATAAACTTTTTTTTTGTCGATCGGTATTGTAAATACCTTTTATTTGACGTATCACTTACAAGTTTAACGTTTAAATGTCCGGAGATATCTTCGAAAAACCGTAAAGCACTTATTGGGCCACAGCTCGGGAGGGGTCGATCCAAAATCACTCATCTTCGAACTTAGCCTGTCTTTTGACATTACCAAACGGGAAAAAAAAGAATTTTCAAAATCGGATGCGTTTTACTCAAGTTATCGTGCAGACGGACAGACGGACAGACGGACATTTTTTTTTTCGCGGATTTGGCATCTCTAGACAACCACAATAGGTTTCCCCTTACTCAGGGAGTCCAATTCGACGTGTTACAAACGTATGCGTAAACCTATAAGACCCCAGTACTTCGTACGGGTCTAAAAATCTAATTGCAACACATACGATCATGATCAAATTTTAGTTAGGTGTTCCAGGGCACGAAACGGTTTTCTCTCAAATGACTAGGCTTACAGTCGAGGAAATTTAGATTTCGGGTTTTCCAAAGGTATTAATCTTATTTAACCCACACTTTATCCCACAACAATGGAATCCACAAATTTAAATTTAGTTAACACAACGGTCACAATGACGGCGCTGCAGTCACGATTTCAAAATGTGATATAGGGTGGATAAACTAAATTTTGGTTTTGGTTACATTTTCTCTTGGTTTTTAATTATTATATTAGGCTTCTAAATTAAGAGTAAATTTATACAATATAAACCGTTTGAGTTTGAAAAAAGATGTTTTGTATCAGTGAACGATATAGGAAAGCGTTCAGTACGTCTCAACATACAAAAGAACGTAAAATATAATTGTACATTTAGCCACCCTACGTCCGTCATCGCTTCTATTGTCTTCAAAAACATATTGTGTGCTTGTCATGATATGTATCAGACGTTTGTTTATTTATGTGTCTCATCTAAAATGCTGGCCAGCAAAATTTTGATCATTAAATTCAACGGCCAAATTGATCTAAATGTTAAAATAATTGTGAATAATAGTGAAGTTAATGTGGTTTTGTTTTCTCTTCATAAAGGAATTTGCATCAGTTCGATGTAAAGTGCGGAACACCATTAGAAAAAAAAACTTGTCGCTGAAGAATGATCAAAAAGTTGCTGGACGCAGTAGCTACAATTAATGCTTTGCAGGATATAGAATAAAAATTAGAGAAACACCAAGAGCCGTCCATTTGAACACAATCATCATTTCAACTAAAGGCTTTTTTTTAAACGAAACGCAGATTCGGAACATTATTTTCGCCAAATTACAATTTGGCATAGGAAATAAATTCAACTCTTTGTATAAGTGAAGCTCATGATTGAGCTCAATCATGAAAACAGAATCTGGTCAGGAATAAGATAAGAATATGAATATATGACGAACTTCAAAGTTCCTGATTTATAATCCTGAGATGCCTGCTCATGGAATTATGCGATTTACGATTTCCAAAGAATTTTAATATCAACTTTTAGACAAAATAACAATTTCCAAGTCTGTTTTCTATTTGATTTATTTGATTTCCGACCTCGTTCTAGGGTAATAAAATTTTCTGTGGATTATTTGTAACTTCATGAAAATATTAAGATGGAAAACCTCAGAAACATTCACATAAAAATTATGCTCTCCTAACTAATGTTGAAATAGCCTTTTTGCACTCATTAGGAACTTAGGAAAATAACTACTGGGCAGTCGAGACGGTTTACTTGTAGTCCGAAATTATATTTTGGCTTCGTAGAACACAGATAAACACAAGAGAGAGGAATTATATGATATGCAGTACATACTGTCCCGTACAATCTTTTTCTAAATAAAAGTTATAGTCAAATCGACAATATTGTATTATTTGGCGATTTGTCATATTTTGGAGTTTCTTCACACTTTGGCGATTTTTCTTGACAATTCATCATATTTAGTTGATTTGTTAAATCATCAAGAAAAGTCTCAGAAGTGTGAAGAAACGCCATAAAGACAAATTTTCAATTCTCTATGATCCTTGGAGTTTCTTTACTCTTTGGCGATATTTCTTGGTTTTTCTTCACATTATGGCGATTTTTCTTGTTGATTTAACAAATCAACCATAATGATGAATTGCCAAGAAAAATCGATAGAGTGTGAAGAGAAAAATCGCCAGAGTGTGAGGAAACGCCAAAGTGTAAAAATACGTTTTTGAAATGTCTCTACATTATCTTTCGTAAAATGATAGTGTCCTCGGGATCTTTCGTTAAAGTATGAATTCCCTAGGATCGAACAAGATGCCGTTACCTGACGTAAAATAAGAGTTTCCTTAGGATCGAACCAGGCAGCTTTTCGTAACTTTTATAAAAGGATAGATTCACTAGCTTCGAACAAATAACGCCTTTTAGATAAATTTCGTAAAAGGATACATTTCCAAGGATTTGTTTAATCACCACGAAGAATCGCCAAAGTGTGAAGAAACGCAACAAAGACAAATTTATCAATCTTTGTTTTTGCCGGCGTTTCTTCATCCCTTGCCAATTTTTTATTTTTGGCGATTCTTCATGGGAATCATGATTAATGACGGCTACGAGCTTTAGCGAAAACGAATGAGATGTTCCGATCCGAATCTGCGAGCGAACTTCCGTTTCGTTAAAAAAAAACCTTTAGTTGAAATGATGATGATGAAGATTTCAAATGGACGGCTCTTGGTGTTTCTCTAATTTTGATTCTATATCCTGCAAAGCATTAGTTGAAGCTATTGCGTCCAGCAACTTTTTGATCATTCTTCAGCGACAAGTTTTTTTTTCTAATGGTGCTCCGCACTTTACATCGAACTGATGCAAATTCCTTTATGAAGAGAAAACAAAACCACATTAACTTCACTATTATTCACAATTATTTTAACATTTTGATCAATTTTGCCGTTGAATTTAATGATCAAAATTTTGCTGGCCAGCATTTTAGATGAGACACATAAATAAACAAACGTCTGATACATATCATGACAAGCACACAATATGTTTTTGAAGACAATAGAAGCGATGACGGACGTAGGGTGGCTAAATGTACAATTATATTTTACGTTCTTTTGTATGTTGAGACGTACTGAACGCTTTCCTATATCGTTCACTGATACAAAACATCTTTTTTCAAACTCAAACGGTTTATATTGCATAAAGGTACTCTTAATTTAGAAGCCTGATGTAATAATTAAAAACCAAGAGAAAATGTAACCAAAACCAAAATTTAGTTTATCCACCCTATATCACATTTTGAAATCGTGACTGCAGCGCCGTCATTGTGACCGTTGTGTTAACTAAATTTAAATTTGTGGATTCCATTGTTGTGGGATAAAGTGTGGGTTAAATAAGATTAATACCTTTGGAAAACCCGAAATCTAAATTTCCTCGACTGTAGAGGTAAACGCTTAATTTTTTCGACGGTTTTTCTCATATGTTAAAACTAATGAAGTACAATATTTTGTATTAAATAATTACGATAAGACAGTACATATACATAAGAATCAACAGATTTAAATAACGTTACGTATTTGTTTGGAAATTTGTTGCACAGACTGCCTTTCAGGTAAGAGCGGTTCATTTTTTGGAAGTCAAATAAATGAACACTGCTAACTTAATTCAAATGGGAACAATAATTTTCAAGTGGGCGCGATTTTTCATGCAACCCGTTGAACCTGTCACATACGGCTATTCATCTGTTATCAATAACGACTACAAATATAATGACAAGCTCGGGGTAATATGGTACTTTATACAGTAAAATGGATGTTAAAAAATTGAAGTACAAGATTTGGAATCAACTGACTAAAAATACTTTGATCAATGGACGTAATATACCAGACTATAATACTGGTCATATGCATGCCATCTGTAACAGTTTAAATTCAAAAATTGGTGATCATACAATCATACGATCACGATCGCTACAATTACAGGTAGTCGGGCACAAGACTCAAATTCCTAATTTTACGAAATGGTCACAAAAATTGTCCCAATTATCCTGACAAAAATGAACTATGATCTATGGCAGTGTTTTCATACCAGAATGTGTGTTAAAACAATTGAAGTAATAGAATCAAACACTATGAGATATTTCACAGATATGAAGTAACAGAATTAACGATTTGGTTGCGATGCGCTTACCGTTTCTAAAACGTTAAATATGATATTCTAGACTTGAAACTTGTGAACAATATTTTGATATTTCTGTTTGTACGTGACGCTAAACTTTGTGTCGGATGGAAAAAATGTATTCTACTCAGGAATGGCCTGGGACTGGGCAATAATAGACAGCACTTAAATTTGTTAGAATGCGTAGAATCCCAGTCCAAGACGTCGTAGAACCAATTGAAATGATTCATTTCTACTAAAAGGGATTGTAGGCATCACGAGCGAAGAGATTTTTCTTTCGATTCATCACTACGATTGAACAAACTGCGCTTATTCACCTTCTATCTACCAAAACGAAAAACACCATCAAATAAACAGAAACAATTTCTTATGAGCACATCATCCCATTAGTTCGTAAATGGAATTCGAAAAGAGGACCCAATTAATCTTACACCACACCAAATGTTTATATTTTTCAGTATATTGTTCATTCAGCCGGAAGAAAAAAAACTCCGTTCAAATTGATACACCCTCTCTCCGCTACATATGCATCAAATTATCAAAACACACAATTCATGTATAATCATCAAACTGCAACGAATTATATCTCATTCCCATTAAACACTTCATTAGACTGATTAAACATATGTGCGATGATCATCCACTTTTAACGAACAATGATAAAATATCCAAAATATTTTGGAAAAATTTGGGAAATTATTCACAGACCGGAATGGCTTTAGAGAGAGTGATATTAAACGTTTCGGATTCGAAACCGGCTATGTGAATTATTTGATTTCCATTCAACGATTTTTAATTTAAAATTCAATCGTGACTCTGGCATAATTATACGAAAACACGGGACCATATTTACATTTTGAGTCGACGATGGTATTGTATTTATGTTGTTGAATCGATAAACCTCAGAAATTTCGCTCTGAGTTTACATAATGAATGAATATCAATTTCAATGGGCACCTCTTAAGTAATATTGTCCCCTATTTATCCTTTTCACAAACACGCATATAATTTATGACTTCACAATTTGTGTTTGTGTTTAAAACGTTTGTTATCCTCTCCGACCTAATCGAATAAAAATACCAAACGTTCGATTCCGTACATATTATATCGACGACGACGAAGAAAAGGAATGTTTTTAAAGCAAATTTGTCATTATATAACCGAACACATTGTGAAAAATGCTGCTTAATTCGTATAATGTGTGAATAGTCTTTTATTATGTAATTTTTGTGTTGTATACGGTTCACTGAAGGACCCACTTGGAAAAATCATTCATTCAACAATCACCCGATATATATATCGGGAGGTAAACGATAATAATGGATATATACATACATTCATGTCGTATTATGGATCGTATATACCAGCAAATAAATATCGATCAACAACAAAAAAGTGAACATGTCATTGTGTTATCCATTCATTGACGAAGAATGAAATAAAAAAAACGAAGTTGAAATCAAAAAAGTGCATAAATTCAACACACAAATTCAATTTTTTTTAAACATTCACTGGGCAATGTAATGTACCTACTACACGAATTTAAGAATATATTGAAGTGATTCTTTGTAGTATGACTGAATGAAAACTAAATAAGCATACAGTTTGAATACGTCTTCAATGGACCATACCAAAACTGTACATGGTAGTATAGTGTGAGCATTCTTCATTCATTCATTGATTCGTTCATTCATTGATGCATTTTCAGCATTTCTACAATTTTTTAAATATTTTTTATTTGCTATGGTATCACTATGATCGATGCCGCATCTATTGTTTGTCAAAATATACATTTTGTTGTTAAAAAACTGAAGAAAAATGTTTGATTCGACTACCTACATTAGCAAACCTTAATTTTTGTTGTTCGCTCTTCAATAGGCATGAAATTGTGGAATTGCATTTTTATTCGAAATTTATGTTTACTCGTCTCTCATAGTGTACGAATTTAGAGCACGAAGCACAGTTACCCACATGGTTCGCGTGATCAAAGAAATTGATTTTTAATAATCGACATTTCAGGTAGGATTCGAATATTTTTCATCACCTGTGTTTGATGAGGGTACATGTGTACTAAAATTATCAAATTAACTCACTGTGTACACTGACTGATTTTATGTTAGGTTCTCTAAATTGATACGTCCATTTTCAATGGGGATGTCAAAAAAACATAATTTCTAGATTTACATTTTCAAATGGTATACAGGACGTACCCTCGGCGTTTTAAAGTCAGATAACAAAATAAAACATTCTGTGTACATAAAACTTTGCAGTATCTAGACTAGACGTTCCTACCTCAAACTATTTTTTTATGAAACAAGAACGGTATGCCTCAAATGACTTACATTAAAAAAAGAAGATGAAACTTAACTTTTGGATGAGAGCGTTGAGCAAATAATTAATGAAATCAGATTGAACACAGTTTTATTGACAAAAAAGTCTAGTGGATGACCAAAGTTCATCGAATATACCGAGAATACCCCAAAACCTTTTTTTTTATTAATTCGCACTACTTCGCTACCAGGTAGTAAAGAGTAATAACGTTTTACTGATGACCTTAAGATTGATTTCAACACTTCACGATACTATACTACCAAATTAGACTCTGCCATTGACAATTATATACAAGTATCCACCGCAATGCATTTCAAGCTTTTTCTGATCGTACCCGTCGCGCCAGTTCAGAGTTTTCCTCAAATCTTTTACAAATGGATTGCATTACAACCGCAGTCTGCTAATTTGGTTCTGCTGTCTTGTGATTTTAACCTGTTCCAGACTGCTGTCATCTGTTATCGACAACGACAGTAATAATAAACGACAAGCTCGGCCTAATGCGGTCTTTTATAGAAAAAAGCATGTTTAAAACAAATGAAGTAAAAGATTTATGAAATCAATCTCTAAAAATCTTCGATCAAATGAAGTAATAGATCAGATAGTAAAACTGTTTGCTTGCCACCTTTTACTTCATTAATAACAACACAAGGCAATATATGACATTTGCTGTTGATGTGGCCTGTTGAGGAACTTAAAGAAGGACTTCTCCAAACCGGATGAATATTAACGGGATTTATTGTTTTTTATGTAAAGATTTTGGTTTGTTGTTCCTTTCTTGGTTTTTGAAACAGTCGTTTCAATGAAAACTAGAAGAATAACCTGACCAGACCATTCCACTATTTCCGAGCATTTCAAAAAAAAAAGTTTGTTTCCTAGTGAATCTATCGAATTCCTTGTAACGAGCTATGTGCCATTCAGTAGCTAAGTTGTCACAAATTGCAACTGCAAAAAACTTGATACCCAGGAAGTCGGTACGATAAGAAATACGTTGTACCACAACTCATAACTTACCAAAAGACAGACCATCCTTGAATCTGTTTGAACCTGAATCCAATCTTTATGCCATTGTGACACAGTGTAAGACTATCCCGAGGAGTCTGAGTCTCCTCGGAAGAGATGTTGATGCTCGCAATAAATTCTAATAATTAATTTTAACATTTACGCGCACTCAGGATATTTCGTGGTTCCGAATGTGAACTTATTACTGAATTTTCTGCAAAGAAAACTCAACATTACATGTGACCATTAACGATACAGGTCGCACAAGATAAAATTCAGTGGAGCTCTGTAATAGTCAAATATAGGAAGAACTATAGATCATAGTTCATGAACCAACAAGTGAACCAAATCGAATTTGGGGCTCGTCTTACTATACCTAACAGATCATACATTGACATTTCTTAGAATTTTCTAAAATGCCGGATATGTCATTTATCTCTAACATGTCCGTCCTACATGAGCGGAACATTATAAATGCAGTTGCTTTAGATTTTTATTACACCACTAAAAACGCTGACTCTTTAACCGTTAATTAATTGAAAGACCTCAGAGTCTATACCTTAACAGGAGGATAACATAATCTGAGTAAACATTTTCGTTGTCGGTACTATATACCTCCCGTCGATCATTTTCGCTTTCACTATTTGAATGATTGTGCATTTTCATTTCTTTATACTTACCAGTGGTAATTTACCACTATTTATTCGAATTATTGATCTTCTGCCATTCCAAAAGCAAAACATCCTCAAAATTATTGCATTCAGGGTTCCATTGCTTGCTGTTTTTCTTTATCAATGCCATTATACTTACACGTTCTTCTATTTTTCATATTTTGTATGTAATATTTCTTAGGTTGCACACACAAAACAGGTACTACTAGGTGAATTTCTCCAAGATCAAGTAGTTAATTCATTCAATATGCTACAATTGTATAACTCTGCTAGGTAAAGCCATGAAATCGGACAATACAAAATCGTTTAACGTTTGCCTTTTTTAACTGACTCCCGCTGGTGTGAACTGAAATGTTACTTTTCATAAAATTGTAAAAATTCATAAGTTTTTTGTGCATCTTTTTGACAAAAAGATAATGGATAATGAATGTTAAGAGTGACCTGATTGAAATTCAGTATGAAATAGGTCGAGTTATTGTGTACGATATGCAGTAAATGTACATAGCGACGGCGGTGATTGTAGTTGATAAAAAGACATCGATGTGAAACGAACCTTTTGAGTTGAAAAACATAATAAATTTGAATTTTCTGCAATTTTTATTCTCTGCTCATTCTTTACATAAATTTCTTTTTACTTGATACGATATAACCAAATCTTATTTAAAACAAGTACGAAATCAAGAAACTATTTACAACAAAACGGGAGATTTTCTTTTTGTACTGAACACTCATCACGAATGATTTATCTGATTCTGAACACAATCATTGCCTCGGCAATTATTCACATAACTATTCTTACAACAACAATGACTTCGATTAATCGATTTTTCTTCCACTATTCCGTAATGTTGATTCGGACTGCTATCTCCCTTCTTCTGTTTCACTCGTCGATTCTGGAACCAAATCTTGACCTGCTTCTCGGACAACTTCAGGTTATTTGCGATTTCGATGCGACGCAACCGTGTCAAGTACTGGCTCATCGAGAACTCTCTTTCCAAATCCAGTAATTGTGTGGATGTGAAGGCGGTTCGTATTCTCTTGCTCGAATCGGAAAAATCGGATACGGAACCCGGGGGTGATGGTGGTGGAGACATTTTCATTTTTTTAGCTGCTAATTCGTCATAGAGTGATGTTGTAGCATTGCCTTGCGGTGAATAATAATCGAGCTCCAATGGCGGTGTCAGTGGTGGAGACTTTCGTTTTCCCAATGTGATAACCGATGGCGAAAGACTTTTTTGTTGATTGAACATTTGATGATGCTGTTGTTGCTGCTGTTGTTGTATTCCCAGCGAAAAGAAGTAACTGCCCACGTAGCATGCTGGATACGGGACCATCGGAAAACCGTCCATTTGTGAGTTGGTAAAAGCACTTTTGCTGATCGGTTTGTCGTTGAGTAATGAATCCATAAAAAATGATCGAGACATTGTCGATATTTAAGCACTTTTCGATCCGCTTCGAAAGTTATAATCCAAAAACTGAATCTTGTCGAAATTTGATCAAAGATAACTGCACTTCAATACAATATGCACACCAAAAACCATCCAAAATTAGAACGAACCAGACTTGCTGTATCAATTTCAAAATCGGTACTAAACGTAAAGGACGTTTCACCTCATGTATATATACCATAATATCCCTCTCGTTGTTATGTATTCAAAAGTGTTTAATTTTTTACACACAAGGGCTACTTATTGTGTATTCTTCGGGTAGTGTTTACTCTCTATTATTGTAATTTTATTTAACAGGATCAGAACTCCGCCCTTTCATCCATTCATTCATTTTATTTAATGCATTTCGTTGATGCAGAATTGTGTATATATACAACGTATCCCTTAAGTGGTTACTATACGCAAACACACACATCCATACGGACAATGTTACACAAAAGACCCTACCAACGATAGTTTTTCAAATCCTACTCTCAAGAGGTATCACTTTTTAATAAATTGTTAAATGTTTAAGCGTGAAGCCATCAAGTCGCCGCTTTGTCTGGGCTTATTTTAAATGTATGTTTAAGTTAACATTTTTTTTGTGTATAGTCGTTCAATGGAACAACAGTTTATACGATTTTGTGCAATAATTTTTGTTGTTACGTTTATCCTGACGATGACTTGCGAATTTTGATCTGATGTTGTGGGATCGAATTAATATTGTGTGAGTAGAACCATCAATTGTAATGAATAAGAATTCATTTCCTGTTCATATCGAATTTTTCGTTAATTATTCGTATTGTGCAATTTACGTTTCACAGACATACCTATCGAATCTGCTACTTTCTTTTGATCTAAAATTTTTTCATCAGACTTAGCGAATAGAAGATTACGTCATTGCTTGGAACCATTTATTAACGTGTGTGAGGGTTTCAGGCTCAGCAGAAGGCAAAAACTGCAATCACAACCGACAAAATATAAAGTTCCAAACAATTTCGTACTTTGCTCACTGAACCTCCAGGAATTGAAGTTTAATGTTAAGGACAGTGAAGTCATGACACATTTTCCGGGAGGTGCAGTGAGTAAAATCTTGTACTTCATTAGTTACAACATGCATTTTGTTATATAACATCTCATTATCCAGACCCAATTTTGGTGAATTTATTATATTTAGTAAAATTTAGCGAAATATTAAATCCTGGTGTAGACAAACCTGAGCCATTATCTCCTATAGATCTCCGAACTATCGCTGCACATTTTGTTTCTATAACTCTTCAAAGGTGTACCAATTTGTGGAGTACTAGACGTACTCTTTATCCACATTGATACTACTTTTGACTGGCTCGGTTGAAGTCTTGAATATGGTGAAAAACTGACGCTGAGACTCTGAGTGAACGGTGGATCAGTGGACAAAATTTCTTTTCTTACACAGATAATCCGTAGACCCTCTAAACTCCTGTGCGTCTTTCTTAAGACGACAGGTAAAAAAGTCCATTCTCATTGCGAGATGTATCAGATCAGAACATTGTTTTAACTGTATTTCTATATACAGATGTGGTATTGGGTTCAGGAATGAATGTGTTAAGAGGTAGAAAAGACGAGAAGAAGACAATTGCTTCATGGATCGGCAAATTGTGATTCACTTCAGGTTATACTCTTCAATGAGTATATAGAAGAGAAACGGGCAAGGTAGGTTTAGTCCCAAACACACCGAGCTTGAACGCTAATATTTCATCTATTGTGACCTCTCTGCACTCTTTTTCGAATGAAAAAATCTAACTTTTGCTATTTTATCAGAAAATTTTTCGCTGCGCGGCAAATAGTATCATTTTCTTCTATTGTAATCATTCTGTATGCCCTATGGTGGAGATGTTTTACCAACATTGCAGTTATATTGCACAGAAATCTTCCGTAGCAAATTGAAGAAGACTTTCAATTTTTCAATACTGAGTTTAGAGTACAAATGACCAATTTGTATGGCAGAGCACTAAATTAGCAACGAGAACTTTTGGAAGGCCCTTGGTCAAAGAAAAGAGGCACCTGAAAAAACATTGACGATTTAAGCTTAATGTGATTTGATGAAAGCGCCTCAAGCGAGAAACTCAATTTTGAGAAACGTGAGAAGTTTATGAAAATTTCGTTAAACCGCTCACTTTTCTCAGAGCTGGTAACTACAGCCAAATGTATTTTCTGTTGAAAGCTAACACATTCGTGATCGGAATTGCGGTCGTACATTTTTGAAAAATATTAACAGTTTTACTATCTGATCTATTACTTCATTTGATTGAAGATTTACAGAGATGAATTCAGAAATCTTTTACTTCATTTGTTTTGAACATGCTTTTTGCTATATAAGACCTCATCAGTCAGCGCTTGTCTTCTTGCTGTCGTTGTCGATAACAGATGACAGCCGTCTGTAACAGGTTTATGACTTTATAAAAGTTGCAGCGATTTAATATTACTATGATGGGGAAACAGAATACCAATTTCTCTTGTGTGTACAATTGGATTTTGATTTAGCTCGAAACATCTCATGCAATCGCAAACATTATCTACGCATGTCAGATTAATTTCTCAATGTAAATATTTTCACAAAGGCAATGGCTCGCTTTTCTTCGGCGTATATACATTACAAAAAATGTATCAACGTGTACACAAACACATTATTCTCTCTATCATCATAAGCATAAAGTGCCTCTCGATATCGGTGCGTCCTTACGTATAGCATACAAATTCCTATCAATTTTGCACCAGACGAGTACATAAATTGTGCTCAAACGAAGATAGATTTTTGATGGGTAATAATACGTTGATGTTCCGTTATGTGTTTTGTATCCGATCACACATCACATCATTGACTACACAATCATTTACTAACCCTTGACTGTATACAATATATTACAAAACGATAATATACAACACTCAATATATAACGAGAGATACAGTTTATGAACCGAGCATTATGTTGATATTAAAGTGATATGGAAATTTCAGATATTTTAGGATGCTTTAATGTCGTAAATGTACCTTTCATCTATTAACCACTACTTTCACCACCTTATTATATAATAAAAGGTTTTGACTTATCTGGAAGCTGAAAAGGTACGTTTTCGTGTCAAATTGCGAAGCGAAGGAAAGTTGAATAATTACCCAAAAATGCATCAGTTGAACAGTTTCCTTTTACAGTTGAATTTCGATCATATATTCGCGTTAAATTTGCAGGGAAAAGGAAACCATCCAAATTAACAACTACGATAACATTGAGCGACGACCTTTCTTTTACATCGTGAAAAGTTGATGCAAACAAATGAAGTACAAGATTTTGATTCAAAATGTTTACCGGTACAGACATTCATAAGTTCGCTTTCTATGAGGGATAGATCTGCATACAGGTAGGCAGATAAGGTACACCACAGCACTGCTCCTAGTATGACCACTGAATCGACAAGTGTCACTAAAGAAACGCAGTACATACTGTAATTTCATCAGTCTCCAAATATTTGCTATGTTCATGCTAGAAGCAGTGCTGTAAAAATACTCCTCAGGCACTACCTAACTTCCATCGGTTTTTAGCCCCGTACGAAGTACGAAGGGGCTTATAGGATTACGATGCCGTGTGTAATTGATGGAATTCGAAGCAGACGGTAAGGGCAAAGTGTTTGCCTATGTTCATAGATGACGAATCCGCAATAAAAATTTGGGCCGTCTGTCCGTCTGTCCGTCTGTCCGTCTGTCCTTCTGTCCGTCTGTCCGTCTGTCCTTCTGTCCTTCTGTCCGTCTGTCCGTCTGTCCGTCTGTCCGTCTGTCCGTCTGTCCGTCTGTCCGTCTGTCCGTCTGTCCGTCACGTCGATATCTTGAGTAAATCAAATCCGATTTCAAAAATTTTTTTTTCCCTGAAAGATAGTCAAAACAGTGAGGCTAAGTTCGAAGATGGGCATATTCGGGTCGGCCCTTCGTGAGTTAGGGCCACCTAAGTGATTTAAGGTCTTTTGGTGATATTTATGGCAAAATAAACGATGGAAATGTAAATGACACGGCAAATGATAGGTATTGTCAATACCAATCCAGGAAAAAAAAGTTTTTTAAAATCGGGTGAGTGGACCGTGAGTTAGGGCCTTAGAAGTGAAAAGCTACTAGGGCCCTATGTGTATTTTACATAGAACTCAAGTAAATTTCATTCGTTTTTCGTAATTTTTGTGTCATTTGGAAGGTAATCAAAAGCCGAATAGAATGTTGTTGAAAAAAAATTAAATTTGGGTCCTCGGACTAAGGCCGCTACTAGGGCCCTATGCGTATTTTACATACAACTCGAGTAAATTTCATCCGTTTTTCGTAATTTTTGTTTCATTTGAAAGATAATCGAACACCGAATAGAATGTTGTTGAAAAAAAAATAAATTTGGGTCCTTGGACTAAGGCCGCTACTATGGCCCTATGTGTATTTTACATATAACTCGAGCAAATTTCATCCGTTTTTCGTAATTTTTGTTTCATTTGGAAGGTAATCAAAGGCCGAATAGAATGTTGTTGAAAAAAAAATTAAATTTGGGTCCTCGGACTAAGGCCGCTACTAGGGCCCTATGTGTATTTTACATAGAACTCGAGCAAATTTCATCCGTTTTCCGTATTTTTTGTTTTATTTGTAGGGTAATCAAAGGCCGAATAGAATGTAGTTGAAAAAAAATAAATTTGGTCCTCGGACTAAGGCTGGTATTAGGGCCCTATGTGTATTTTACATGCAACTCGCTTAAATTTCATCCGTTTGTCGTAATTTTTGTTTAATTTAGAAGGTAATCGAAGGCCGAATAGAATGTAGTTGAAAAAAAATAAATTTGGGTCCTCGGACTAAGGCCGGTACTAGGGCCCTATGTGTATTTATACTCAATAAATTAAAATTTTAGGGCTATTTGAAATTTTTGTTTCATTTGAAAGGAACGTCGTACGGGGCTTCGTAATTGCGCTATGCGCAATTTCTAAGATGTACACATTCCATAATAATTTTACTTTAACTACATTAACCGGCGCAATAGGTTTACGGTCAAAGTAGGGTGACAGACGCAATAGGGTCACGTACGCAATAGATATACGGGTTTGTACGGGGCTCAGTCGCAGCAAACGCTCCGACTGTTCTGATGGCTCGTTTTTATGGATTTGTGATAATGGAATCTTAAAATTTCCGGAATCACCAACAAAAACTTCCACATAAGAAGCCCTAGACTGGAAAACTAGATTTTTGAGAATGGTAATGATTTTCAATGATATTTAATGAAACTATCAACCTCTACGACTCACACTAACGTGATATGCGACAATTTGCGGCACTGTAACTTCTTTTAGAGTATCATCCAGTGATTCAATCTTTTACTTCATTCGTTTTAACTCACATTTTGCTACGTAAGACACAAGCATATTTTTGCCGACTTTGTCTTGAACTGACTAGCGAAAAGCTTCACTAAAAATGATCTTAAAAGTTAACGAAGTTGACCCATTAATTTAAAGTGCTTCAGACAAACACTTTTCGATTTTTAACCAATTCAAGAAAATCCGAAACGTTTTGTGTTGTTCGTTCAAGGCTCTTTATGTATAGTCTCATCCACTGATAATAATTACGAAAGCCGAAAGAATCATCGTTTAGCACAAACAAAAATACATTAAAATGTGTAACGAAATCCACTGCTTGTTGGAACGTATAAAAGCTTTATCCAAATGATGGTCTCTAGAGTAGAGAAATTTGTATACTTCACACAACCAAGTGTTTGCGCTACATTTATTGTATACCTATATGGGACACACTTTCATTATATATAAATATAAATTTGGTGAACTGCGACAGCTTGATACGAAATAAATAATTGTCGGAAAAATGTAATATAGAAAGAAGCTCCTTAAAAATCGTAATCGTCAAATATTTATCCTTTGTGTCCTTTAAATTAAAAGCGGACTTTCGTTTATAAATAGTTAAAATCGTCCCTTCAATGGTAAGTTCGCAACGATGTCGTCATATTCATGACGACTTTCTGTTGTTTACCTAAAAGACGAGGACAAAAAAACAATGTAACATTTCACTGCCATCATATACTTGTCGATTGTTTGTCTCTTTACGTTGTTCTCACTTTTTGCATAAAAAAGCGAGCACATTATTTACTTGGAAGTGTTCTTATACTCGGTATATGTTTATTGTACATAGACCATGATTATATCTCTGTTATTTAGTGTCCTTAGTGTACATAAAGAAAAGCAACACAATTTCACATTCGCTTTGGAGCTTCTACCAGGGACCTGTTGCAATACAATATGCGGGGAATAGAAAGTTTTGATGTGAAATCGGTCGTTTTGCGCATGTCTCCAAACAGTGGCGGACTTGATAAATATGATTTTTGAACATTTTTCATGAAATAACGAAGCTAATCGACAGATTTCTATTTCTAATCGATTCCGATCAGATTAGGTCTGCTCACAATGTCAACAGTTTCAATTCGGACAATTCCTTAAGTCCATCGTCTACTACATTCAATTCAGTGTCTACTGACTACGTCTTTGCCTTATCTCCACCTGCCGCTCCCAACAGAGTCAATGTTTTCAGATTATTACGACGACAGTGCTTTCAAATCATGCGTTGAAGGACATTCTCTGGCCTTTCACAATTCCCATTTCTCATTCAACAGAGTGTGGTGTATTACAGAGCATTGTGTACGTTCGTCCGTGTAAAAAACTGTTTCCCATATTTTTTGTGTGTATCTCGTAGTCAAATCAGGCAATAGACATTTTTTGTGTTTCGGTGATGCCAGTTTACAAGTGATATTTGTCGCCCATCATTAGAACGAATGGAAATTCTTTAGTGCGTAAAATGCGAAGAAAATTCGGTTTGAAAATCCATCGGAATTATACTTGAAAAAGTGAATAGCGACATCCAAATAAGAAAACGTTGTGAATGTGAAAGAAATTGTTGCGTGTCCACAGCAAAAAAAAATATGTTGAATTTGTTGATTCTCGTTATATAGATGTATGTATACAGTGGAGAGTTCAACAGTTTGTATTTTGTTATATGTACGAATGTCCATTCCGTTTATAGTCTTAAATCCACACAACAGCTATTTTGTTGCAAATAAATAAGGTTCGGGAAATTAATGAGAATGGGAGTGATATGACAGCAACAGTAGCAACAACAACAGCGACAGCGAAAAAAAATAACCTTCTCAAGTTCATACGTCATTTTTCACTTTATGTATTTTGTATACCATTGCTGATGCATTTTGATCTCGGGGCGAGAAAAAAAATGTGACTTCCAATCTGATATGATTACATGATTAGGCACTGAAAGCTTCGAGCAATATTTTTGTCATTTCTCAATAAAATGTGATGATAGACTCACATTCGTATCCATTTATGATGTATTTACGCACAAATATTTTTTTTTTATTTTGCTCACAACATAAACATACCTGAGGTAATATATAGAGAGATGTACACAACATACCCCATCTGAATACACGAAACATCCATGGGATGGTATTTAATATAAGTGGATTGTACAAAGCTAGAGATATATGTACATCTATACGTCCCATCCATATTTAAGTAACTTTACAGTACAATGTTAGACTGTGAGAAATATCGATTGTTTTCGCATTTTTCCCTTATAGACGAGAGGAATATTTATGTGCTTTGCGACGAAGGTAAATTGGTTGAGGATAAAACGGAAAGCCAGAAAATTATTTATTGAATTGTTTGATTCAATTTTAATTTGAACGAACTTTTTAGATCTAAATTAATTTGAAGGTGAAAACGCTTCAGTTGGTTAATGATTTTACTTTGCGAAAATTTATCATTCGTGGTTTATGCCAATGTCAACGATTTTCGAACAAATACCATCAAACGGAAACTTTTTTCACTTGAGAAAGTCCTTGCGTTTGTATACTTTGCTCCGTTTGAATGTGTCTGGTGTCGTTCGCCTGATCAAAAATCAAATTTGTTGCTGAAAATGAACATTCTGTCACTGTAATTTGTTCGATCAAAGTGATACAGTTCATTGGTCCATATCTTTCATTTAAATATTTTAAAATTAATTGAAGTGATGGATTTGCCTTGCCGATGATATGCAAAATAATTTCAGAAATTTTCTCAATCAAACTAAGCTTAAATCTGTTAGGCTTTTTATTCAAGGTATTATCAACAGATTAACAGAAAATCTTTTACTTCGTTTGTTTTAACATACATTTTATCAAGACATCTATCGTTGCTTATTTTGCTCGTTGATCGATAGTCACAATTTGTAGAATTGACTTTTCATTGATCAACATATTCTATTCTATTTTAAAGGAAGAATCCCGTTGGTAAAAAACATTCTTTCACAGACAGTAACCATATTGTCACCTTAGCCTGTGTAAATATTGAGTCTATTACTTCGTTTGGTCAGAGAATTATTAAAATACTGACCTAAAATCTACTTCACTTGTTTCAACATACATTTTGCTATAAAAGATTTCATTTCCGACATGCCTCAGCTCATTTTTATTTCTTTGCTATCGATGACAGATTGGCCATCGGTAAAAGTTTATCTGAGTATAAATCAATTCTTAATAAAACTTTAGTTGCACGGAAAATTGCGAGACCATAATTTCTCCGCAACTTAAAACAAAATCACAAAACGAAAATCTGAAAATGGAAATTTCCATTTTTTTTAAATTTATTCAATTTTGCATTGAGTTTCAATGATAAAGCAAAGGGAGATTTAAATACACAATGACTATACAGTACTTGGCCAAACAAAAGTAGGTGAAACAGAGAAGTTGAACTTTTCAGTTGGTTTGAATTTCTTCCTCTTAAAAATTGATTCGAAGCCATGGAAAATTAAAACAGCTCAAGATGTGTATTATATACTCATCTCGATATGAAACTTATATTCAAACGAGTTATTGATTTCTGAACTATTACTGACGTTGTGATATAGATTGCAACTTTTCACAATGCCATTAGTCCTGGGCTGCAGTTTTGATGTGACATGTTAAGACAAAAATGTTATTCGTAAGTTACGAACCGTAACTCCAATGCCATATATGAAAGAGTGATTCATATATGCCAATACCATTTCGCAGAAGAAATTTGCTTTAAGGGATCAAAACCGAAAGAACTTTTACGGACCACTATATCATCTGTTATCGACAAAGCCAACGCGACACAAACGTTTTGCAGATAACGTCGTCTTATATAGCAAAAATGTTAAAACAAATGAAGTAAAAGATTTTGTTTATAATATTTTGAAAACCATTAGATTAAATCAAGTTACAGATTTGATAACTTCCTCGTGAAAGGTTAGTCATAAGATTCAGGTTTTTTGAGCTTGAGTTTAATACCGTCTGCCCTAGATAACACACGAAGAATTTGTTCTAAATAATTTTAATAAACAGTTTGTTCGATTTATCATTCGATTCTGATAATGTCCAGAATTTTATAAATTTTATGCTAAAGCTGCTACGGTACCGAAGAGACATTCCATTTTGAGTTTCTTTATTTTGAAATAATCCCAACAAATCTACAGACTTCGATTTACTGACTTCTAAACTAAACTAAAGTACCAAAGTTCGAAATAAATGCAACTTTTCAACTAATTGAATAAAAAAAACACAAACTTTCATGTACTGAACATAATATTCCTTAACACTCCAAATAACAATCAATTTGTCACATTTATCATTCGGTTTGTACCAACAATGACACGAATCCTTGCACGTCTTCTCAGAATTTCATTCAGAGCAATTTATCAAAGCAATGTTAACAATCCAGAAACACGTGAATAATACGAGAAAACTTTGTAATTTTATTTCGTTTTTTTTTCTTCTTTATTTTTAAGAGATGTGTTCAAATCTCAAAGAAAAAAAGGTGTGTGTAGTGTAGTTATCGGTCTCTGTAGAGATAGAGGAGGTTTTCAATGGTCATTATCAGTTTGCACAATAACACGCAAATAAAAACAGAACCCAAATTTAAGGCATTTTAAGGGATAAATCAATAAATTATCGATGGTGAATGTGAATCGTAGAGAGAAAAAAACGGCTGGTTTTTTATTCTGTTGATTCTTCCTTTATGAATGAATAAACCATAATCTTTGGATTTTAACATAATAAAAAGCGTCTTATGTTAAAATACCTTCGTATGCGTTCGAACAGTCGTTGGGTGAATGATCAATGATATACACTTAACGCTGCTTAGGGACGCGTGGATGGAATTTATTTTATTCAGCACTGCTAAAAGTGGGAGGCTCTAATGTTAATACACAATAAAGGAAAAAAAAAGACTTTTGCTTCTTACATTGTATCTCTGGTACTGATGCCGATGTTCTTTCTTCCTATTTCTCAGTTACATTCAAGTTCGTTCCTTTTTTATCGCTTCAAAAATTTATATCATTATGATGCAATGGTTACAATGTCCACAATATGTACATAAAATTCTACACGTGTTATTCGTAAGTATATATATCCAAACAGCCACCCGATGCTAGACTTTGTGTCTTTGATGTTCAATTAAGTGGAAAATAGCTTTTGTAACAATAATTCGGAAAATTTGTTTTCAATATCAAAATCTTTTGCCAAACGAAATACAAAAAAAAAAATCAATTTCTGTTTCGTTTGTTTGTCGTTTTGTACAATTTGGTAGTGAAGAGACCAGATGCTCTTTTAATATTTCCCATTATTACGTGAAACTCTCATATACAGACGTGAATAATAATAAAAGAAATTGATGTCCATAATAAAAGATCTATGCCGATAATAAGCTCATTTTTTGGTATTACGTTTATTTTCTGGAGTTCCTTTATACGTTTGTAATAAAGGAACGTTTCATGCGTCGATTACAGTTTACGGAGGTGAAATTTTGGTCGTACTTAAACAAACAATTTGTTTAAAATGTTCAGTTAAGCTGGTGGAAAAATGTACATTGAGCTCATGATTTTAATCAGAAAAGGTATAATTACAGTTAACTGGAGGATCTTTAGGTAATAATATAGTCTGAGAAAGGGACAACAGTGAAGCAAATCGGGACTTGTAGATGAGGTATAGTCAGCGCGAGAGGGTAACAACTATTTGTGATTTTTCTGATTTTTTTTCAGTTTTGATTTTATTTTATAGTAAAACTATACGAAAAATCTAGATTGGACTCAAATCAAGAAAAATCAACAAAATTAGTAAAAATATAAGAAGTTCAACAATTACAACATTGTATTGTAATTGTTACAGTTTATAATTCCCAGACTGTATACCATCGAATCAGTCTGTTGCCTAGAAACAAAATTCTCGAAAATTCTCCAAACTTTTCTCAATTATCGAAACGACCGTTCCATATTTTTTGCGAATATTCGAGAATTCCAATAATTTTGTTATTCGAAAATAGAGTCTGGCTCGAGGTCTAGCCAATGCATGCGCCTAAAATCCTTGTATCTTTGTTGACTCATAGCCTTTTACTGTAACTACAGTCTACTACTTCATTGTTCGAAGTAAGGGATGCAAAATCTACTACTTCATTTTAACATAAAGTTTGTTATATAAGACCATACTATCCAGAACTCAACGTCTATTTCGAATGTTGTGTCTGTCTATAGCAGATGACATCGTTTCATTAGATGGATGTTCTCGTTTAGTACTCTCTAATTGCCGAATTCAAGCTCGAATTAAGTGTTGTTAAGTAACCATAAGAAGCCGCATTTTAAAATCTAAAGTATGTCGCTTCGACATTTGGCACAAATTCGATTCTAGTTAGACCTATAATTCAGTGGGCATTTAATTTTGGCGAATGAGTCCAACCACGAATTTATTGCTGCCATTATTTGTACTAGAGCTAGAATTACACATTTTGGATAAATTAAATCTGGATAATGAAAAACCAATCGCAATTTATGAACGCTACCCACATTATTTGTTAATCGCACCTTGAGCTAGTTTTCATAAAATTATCTTGTGATTACTTTGTCGGAATTTTGCAGTCTGTTGGCAAAATGTATTGTAGGTAAAAATAATAGTAAACGTGGCACAAATGCCTATTTATCATTGTGATCATATCATGCCCATTTTTTACGGTTCAATTATTGCAATATAACACTTTTCATTGTAAACTGCATTTGTGTTTACATTATGTATTGACAAAAAAAACTTTTTAAAGTATAAATACAAAATCATGCAAACTCATTCACCGCAAAAACAAATCATTTTTTTGTGTGTGTTCGGAACCCTATAATGTATCGTCGATTTTATTTTGTTGGCAAATCAGTAAAGCAATTGTCGGTCTCTCTTTCAGTCAGAGAAAAACCCCAATAATTGAATTATATTTTTGTAAATAAATACCGATTTCGACAAAAGGGTTCTCTATGTGGAATCGTTGATGTTACACTGAATTTCTTTTTGCAAAAGGAGAATGAATGAATGAACGACGAAAAAAAAAAGTGAAACGAAAATAATAAAGTCTCTAAAAGTATCTTACCTTTTTTTATTTTTCGTATAGAGAAATAATGTTAGGTGTATTATTTTATGTATGGTAAAGGGTTATCTGTGTTAACCCATCATCTCGAATGTTGAGAAAAATAAAAATGCGAAGAAACTTTCTTATTGAATTATTTTATTTGAGTTTTAAAAGTGTTTTTTTCTTCACCTTCGAGCTTCTACTTTTACATTACATCCAGAGATTTTGTTTTTTTGCAATTCATGATAAGCAACGAAATGTGGGTGTTTAATGAAGCAAATTAAATTAGGAAAATAAAACTTACTTGAATAAAAAAAAAACGGCGGCATTTCAACTTTAAATTAATATTTATTATGTTTGAATCATTTTCGAGACGAGGAGGTAACAAATTATATACACTGGCAACAGAAGAAAGTTTTGCATAACTTTCATCCATAGACATACTCGTTTGACACAGTGAGTCACTGGCAGTATGTCTCATTGAAATTGCTAATTAATCTTAATCTCAGCGAGGGTAGGTCTACAAAGTTTTTACAACGGATCCTTTGTGAGACTCCTGAAAAATTCGTTTGGTCTGAAAACCTTAAAGACTGGTAAAAATGCAATATGATCGATTTTATTATTTACTCGTATAGGTATTCATAACAAAAAGAAAAACACACTAGGCACGACATTGTTGTACATTCTGAATTTAAAACAAAATCGTTTGAACTAAATCTTGCGATAAGTGGAACATTTCACTAATTAAAATACAAACGTTAAAGAAAATTTTATGCACTGGTACCGATCATAGATACTGGTCATGCAAGTCCTTTGTGGAAAGGTTAGGTTCGGTCGTTCACCGGGAGTTCCATGGAGAAATGGTAACCATATATCTGAGTGTCGATAGCCAGTAATTTCTTCGATTTTGCGTCGATTGTGGTCAAAAACGGGCAGCTTGTAGTCCTTTGTTTGACAAGCACTGAGAAAAGTCATCAATTTCACAAAATTTTCATAATTTTCATAAACTGCACAATTTTCTCAGAGCTGGTCAAACTGCTACAACTAAATTTATTTTCTGTTGAAAACTAACACATTCGTTGATCGGAATTGCGGTCGTATATTTAAAAAAAAAAGGATTCTGGCGGAAAGATATCATCAAAAGTAAATTAATATCCAGTATTTAAAAATCGACCAAATGTACGCTTTTCACAATTTTTTCTTTAGTTTTGGGAGCCGCGATACGAATCTTGTAGACTTGCAAACGAGAGTTTGATTTTATTTGTTCGTTTAGAGACCTAACTTTAAAGACCGTCTTTTGCTGCGAATAACAAGTGCAGTCTGCGACCAACAGCTAAGCTAAAAGTATGCAAATACTCTTAGAGGACCTAAGACACACTTGGGTGATATAGAAAAATTCCATGTGGCATTGGAATCGAGTCCTAATCACTTTGGTGGAAGGCTAGTACCTAATCACTGTGCCATACCGTGTGAGGAACTCTTACTCGGCAAGCACTCATAGTTCTGAATAATTTTATACTTTAGTACAATTTATAAGGACTCCATTTCTTATAATGTACTGTTGGAAAAGGTTTCTACAATATGCGTCATGAGCACACGGTTTTAAGAGATAGAAGGGACCAAGGATTATTTACGGGAATTTTAATTCTGCAGATTCTGAAAAGTTCCGAAAAATTCCGAAAACCCATTTTAGAATCTTTTTACAATTTTTCGGAATTTTCAGAATCTCACCCGAAAGACATCCAAATCGGTGTCAAAATGAAACTTTTAAAGTAATGAGCCAAACGACGAATGTAGTTGAAATATAACATTTTTGGAGGAAGGTTTTCGGTGCCTGACAAGTTGAACATTCGAAAATTAGACTCATACTCTCAGCAAAAATTGTATGTTTCAATTGCATTCGCTACCTTCAATACCTTCATTTTGCCACAAAAGTCATAGAACAAATGTTTTTTATGTTATAAAATCAAACAATATTACACCAATTAACATCCGCACCCTGATGAGGGACGATGAAGTTCTTGGGCTCTGGGTCTATTACTTCATTCGTTTCCATATATATTTCAGTATATATGACCGTGTCAACCCTGGGTCTTCGTTCATTTTTGTTGTTGCTGTCGATAACAAATGATTAGACGTTCCTGAGTGGTATTGTTTCTTTTTTGTTCAGACCAATCATCTGCCGATTAAAGTTAATTGGTTCTCTTTCAATATCATGTCGAGTCGACATTGTCGACCAGACAAATCTAGTTTTAGTCAGACCGAATTTTCACAGGTATTTCTAACATACGACTCCTCCTATTGGCTTGCATATCTTCCGAGTTGAAACATTCAATCTGAATTTGCGGTGCAATAAAACTTTTTTGAGTGTAAATGTGATTTACGTAAGAGAATCTACCACGTAACGTATTTGGATGATATTTGTTTGAACTTTGCTTGCTTTTCAACACAGAAACTGTCTGACTTATTTAAATGCCAGCATCCATTCAGCAAACTTTTCCATAAAGTATTCACACGAGTTTTGTTAAAGTTTACCGCCAATTTATTATTGATAGAGTGGCTAGATACAGAAGTTCAAATTATTTGATTAATTTCGTTGCTTTTACTCTCAGTAAATATTTTATCAAAAACTAATCGCCCGAAATGAATGCATTTTCCTCGTAAGTTGAGGCTATACACTATACAGTTGTACGTTAAATGTAGAACTTTATGCTCTCGTTTCTATTTCTGTTCATAGTTTTGGTGGTTACTAGAATACTCGGTAGAATATTCATTTGCTTAATTAGAAGCCAATGGCTTTTTGGACGGATGTTTGTAGCCGAACTGAAACACTTTCTTTCGAAAGTCGTCGTAGTTTTAATATATTACACGAAAGAATATTTCAAAAAGAAAACTTTGTGAAGCTTCCAAAGAAAATGTTCATATTTCAAACGTTATGTGAACGTACTGCACGTCAGGCATATCATATTCTAATAATAAAATCTGCTACTTCAGCTGTTAAACTGTAATTTCAGATGCTTGATGCAGAATATTTTACTTCGATTGTGCGTTTGCTATGAAAGGCAGAATTGGCGTCAGCTCATTGCTTATTTTTGTCTGACCTTATCTTAAGTTGTACAATCATGCACATGAGATGCAACGGCTATGTTTTAATCTGTCAATAATAACATCTTCATTTAGTTATAAGAAATATGTGGAAGCACAAGAAGCATAAAGAAACGAAAATTGAAGAACTCAAGCCAACGTTGCACGACCCCAAAGAATAATGTGCCTCTCAGTTAAAACTGTGACACGTTCAATGGGGAACGAGTTCATTCTCTTGTTTCATAAACTTGACTCTCGTTGCATTAAAATGTAAAAACGTGAGACAAAACCTATTTCACTTCATGTCTAAAATAATAATTCCTGTTTTTTAGTAAAATGAAAAATATTTTTCTCAATAATAGCATGACAAAAGAAGTTCATTTCCATCCCATTTTCTTACTATTACTATGAAATAGCATGTCGCTTTCACGAATATTATTAATCTGATTGTTGGGAACTGTTTCTGACATTGTTCGGAGTAATTTGCCTGTAGCTTGATAATCAAGCCTTGATTAGTCATTTTATCTTGGCATGTAGCCTCAATTTTGCGATGTTGTTGGAGTGTTTCAACAATCTTTTGTATAAAAATAATAATCCTGCTGCAATCAGATGTTCATTCAAATTGTTTTTGTTTGTGTAACAGGTCGTTATATGATTTTCGCCGTAGTCAATTGGGAATATAATGAGGTCACATTCAATTTCATTTCACGATTTTCGCCGGTATTCTGAGAAAATTTGCCGTGCAATATTTCGGCCTAAAGAATAGTGATGCACGCCTGAGGCTTTTTTAATGGGCGAAAGGATCGTTGTTGATATCAAAAATTCTTTTTTCAAACACTCTATCTGATATTAATCCAGCCATACTTTTCCAGCTTTATCGACGCTTTAATTTATGAAGGTTACGATGCTCTGAAGATGACTACAGTTCAAAAAATTAATTTCACAGAAGTTGTTCATCTAAAGAAAATCGACCTTTTACATACGGTGTATCACACGAATTATTAAATCTGGTACATCGTTTGATTCATACTGATTAATACGAAATCTATTACTTCGTTATTATTAGCATACATTTCGCTATAAGTCCACATAAACGAAGCTTATAGCATATTATGGTCGTTGCTGTTGATAGCAAATGACTATATTTTTTGCCAAAAGTCTAAAGATTTGATTTGTGGACATTTTTTTAATTTTCTTTAACATTTGAGAAGTTGAGAGTCTTAAAGATTTGCAGGACTTGTGCATTTGTGGGTTTCGAATTTTATTTTCGATGACTTCTTTTCGAAAATAAAATTGACCACAATAACATCCACACCACAAATGTGTTAGCTTTTAATAAAAATATTTTTGTTTGTGGCAGTTTGACCGTCTCTGAGAAATGTCCGCAATTTATGCAAATTTAGGCGTATTCACGATTCATCATCGGAGCCTATTTTTGGGATTTTTTAGCCCCGTACGAAGTACAAAGGGGCTTATAGGATTACGATGCCGTGTGTAATTGATGGAATTCGAAGCAGACGGTAAGGGCAAAGTATTTGCCTATGTTCATAGATGACGAATCCGCAATAAAAATTTTGTCTGTCCGTCTGTCTGCCACGTCGATTACTTGAGTAAATCAAATCCGATTGCAAAAAAAAAATCCCTGAAAGATAGTCGAAAGCTAAGTTTGAAGATGGACATATTCGGGTCGGCCCTTCGTGAGTTAGGGCCACCTGAGTGATTTGAGGTATTTTGGTGATATTTATAGAAAACAAACGATGGAAATGTAAATGACGCGGCAAATGATAGGTATTGTCAATACCAATTCAGAAAACAAAGTTTTTTTTAAATCGGGTGAGTGGACCTTCATTTTGAAGGTAATCGAAGGCCGAATAGAATGTTGTTGAAAAAAAAAAAAATTTGGGTCCTTGGACTAAGCCGGTACTAGGGCCCTATGTGTATTTTACATATAACTCGAGCAAATTTCATCCGTTTTTCGTAATTTTTGTTTCATTTGGAAGGTAATCAAAGGCCGAATAGAATGTAGTTGAAAAAAATTTTAAATTTAGGTCCTCGGACTGAGGCCGATACTAGGCCCTTTGTGTATTTATACTCAAAAAAATAATTTTTTAGGGCGATTTGAAATTTTTGTTTCATTTGAAAGGAACGTCGTACGGGGCTTCGTAGTTGCGCTATGTGCAATTTCTAAGATGTACAGATTACATAATAATTTTACTTTAACTACATTAACCGGCGCAATAGGCTTACGGTCAAAGTAGGGTGACAGACGCACTAGGGTCACGTACGCAATAGATATACGGGCTTGTACGGGGCTCAGTCGCAGCAAACGCTCCGACTGTTCTGATGGCTCGTTTTTCTTCTAAATTTGATGAAATCTTAGCGAATTCTGGAATTCTGCCTCTCATTAGGCACAGATAATCATATCTTCTGTAACCGGAGACGATTAGTCACTTTGAATTGCAATCAATAAACATCTAAAAATCAGTAAAGATTCACGTATGGATCGGACGGATAGAAAGTTAAAATATAAACTTCTGGCCTCCAGCAAACTTTATATTTCCACACATTTTCACTCTGGCATTGGTTGTCGTGACAGGATAATAAAAAGGCGGATTTTTTTTTAAATTTTAAATTCCTACTTTGTCGTAAAAATAGCAAAATTGAATCGAACAATAGTTTCAATTCCAGGGCACAACATTTTAAGCTTATCGTTAACACAATAGATATTTTTAAAATCATTTTAATGCATCAACACAAACACAAAATCAATAAACTTTTATTATAGTTTCAACGGACATGACAGCTAATGAACCCGTAATTAATAGCAC
The DNA here is from genome assembly GCF_014529535.1 of Bradysia coprophila. NCBI lineage: Eukaryota > Metazoa > Arthropoda > Insecta > Diptera > Sciaridae > Bradysia > Bradysia coprophila. The sequence continues at coordinate 1,445,544 of NW_023503509.1, read as the reverse complement.
CACAAATGTAATTATTTTACCATAATTGATATTCGAAACGCGAAGTGAGAGCCTAATAGTGCCCTACTTGCTGGTGTTCCGATAAAAAAAATAATAATTGCCATTGTTTTAATGTGTAATCAAAGTGATTTCTATGTATGTACATTATTCAAACCACCAGACAAATTTCAAATGGAAATTTAATGAAATATACATAGGAGCGTACATACCATACATGCCACAGAATACCACGAAATTCAATCAATATATTCGGAAAATATGCTGCACATTTTCTTTTCTCTATGCCAAAACACAGCTCAAAGTTTATTGTATATATATTGCGATCACGACAAAAAAAAAACGCACAGAAGAGAAGAAGCACTGTATTTAATATAAAAGAATTTTTATTTTGATATTGGTAGCTATAATTCAATATATCGCATCAGCGCAACCCCTATTTTTAGACAAATATATGTTATTTGGTACCATCCCATTTTACATGTTTTTATTATGGCAGTGAAAAAAAGCCATTTATAAACATGTTCGGTTATCATGCATTTTAAGTGGAGAGTAATTGTTACAATGTATCCCCACATATAACATATATGAATAAATCGTCAGATAATTCCTTTTATATACGAAATTAACAATTAGATTCGTATGTTGTATTTACCGAATCGAGAAAAAAAAACCAACAAAAATGTGTTCGTACCATTAAACGAGAATCATCCACTCTCGAATAATTTTTATTGAAAAAAAGGACGACGAACACATTTTATTGCCATAGCAAATTAGAAGGTAAAAATTGGATATATTTCGTTCACCAGTGCAAAATTCTGTGTTTTTTTTTCCTCTCGATATTGTTGATCCATGGTGTCCTTATTCATTACTCTCGAGGTAATTTATTTGAATTAGATTTACTGCAGATGCGCTTAGCAAAGTAAATATGTACACGATATATACCTTTCGCAAGGGCATAATATGAATTTCAATAACCGATTTTTGTTTGAAAAAGAAGAGAATTGGTTTTTTGCTTGTTCGGTTCGGTTGTACTGTGTGCTGTAAAAGAGGTTCAGTTCGGTTAAGACGGATGAGTGTTAGCCCTCGAGTGTTTTCACATGCAATTAATCAGAAAAGAGTTGAGCTGTTTCGGTACTTAGACATCCTTTCAGAAATGTTTCTATCGGTCGTGACAAATATTTAAGACATTAATTGTCTGCGTAAAAAGTGCTTTGCCAATATTCATATCTCATATCTCATTTTTAACGTAACATTCAGTCGAGTAATAACTAAGAATTTGAATATAAAATCGGAGTTGAGTAAATATTCCCTTAAGATCAAACATCCACTCTCGCACAACACTATATTCGACTTTATGTTTAATATGACATTGAATTGGAATAGGAAATTATGTAATGCGAACATCATCATCTATATTATATATATCAACAACCATTCATACAGCACCAGTTCATATGTTTTTTGCGAAAGTGTAAACACATGAAGAGAAGCTAATGATGAACAAAAAAAAAAAAATCTTGCGCACACTTTTCAATCCCGGAAGTGTGTATATAAATAAATGTTTGAAGTCTCGCAGGACTAATTTGTCAGCTCTACAACATAAAAGCACGATTTGCACAAAAACCCCGTCATCGTAATGATATTGTTGCTTTCTGTATGTTTTAGGTGATGTAGCTCTGAACAATGTGTGCGGACATTTTGTGCGTATCCTTAATTATGTTTAATGATACAATTTTCACGGGCATTACGAACGTTGAAGTCAGAAGAAAACGAGACCCGTACGAAACATTTTCCTGCGTTTCGTTTGCTATTTATGGAGAACTTGTTGGACGTTTGTAGAAAATTTGTCTCTTACTTCTATCAATCCAAAAAAATCCATGAAATGGATATGAAATCTACTACTTCATTAGCTTAAACATTCATTTTGCTACAAAACGGCATTAGCCATAGGTCATCCTTTATTTTGTTTGCCACTGTTGTTTGCAGATGCGGCATTGAATTGAACTATAAGCTCATTTTGCATTCGCTTTTTAGTGGAAAGTAAGCATCCTTCCAAGAACGTTTCTTTGTATCCTCTACTCTACTCTTGTTCTCATAAATCTCTAAAACTTTACTTTGAGAATCGTTTTCTGTTAACTGTTCATGCCTTATTCGTGATAAATCTTTGTGTTCGTTAATCCTCACTTACCCCGAAGCACTTTAATTGTTGTCGAACCGACTACGTATACAATACCATGTTCTTAGTCTTATGATCCTTGATGGACTTTATCTTCTTTCTGCATTACCTTGACAGACTTGTTTGGATACCATTCAGAGAATTTTGATTTTTTTTTATCACTTCCCTTTTGTTCATCATGTTAAAGTCAGCAAATTTCTCATTCATCCTTCTTCCTTTTTGTAGTCTGATACCCAATTCACCATATCACAATCAAATCCTAAGACCAGTACGTCGTACGTACAGGCCTAAGAATTTTGTGAGATTGATAAAGACCACACATCATTTCTAAAAACAAATTCCGGACTATGTGTTAGCTCCAAGATAAAGTGAAAAGAACAACACGGACAACAAACGTACATATAACAGTTGCACATCCAAATGTGATAAGATATCGTAAATAAGTACAAAACGAATACTGCAAGCAGAGAGGTTGTAGTGAAAATTAAAGCAAAAAACTAATTGTGATAAACATGAGTGGATTGGGTCCAGCTGCATGTTGGTTAGCGCACAAGCGATTAGAATCGTGGTCAAGAATAGCCAAAGAACGCGTTGGAGCTGTAAGAAAGAGCGATAAAAGCGAAGATGAGAAAAGTTCAGCATCGACGACACATCGCGATTCGAATTCTGTGTCGTCTTCGTTAGAGGTAAAAATATGAATGGAAAATTTACCCCGTATTACCTTGGCATCTACCTACAAACACCACGCAAAATCTCACATTCGATGTAATTAAAAATTCCCTTTTCTTTTCGTCAATTTTAGGAATGCAATGTTATTCGTGAACCGCATGCAATACAACCCGTTTCATCCGTTCCGGCCCATACAGTTAACACTGAGCATTTAAGAGGTCCTTTGGAGGTAACGCCGAGCCCCCTACACTCGTACCTTCAGCATCAAAGCAAATCTTTTCCTCCTCGCCTGCAGAGAACGCCATCTGTTTCTAGTCAAAGTAGCTTAGATAGTGCACCATCTCGTCAATCGGTACTTATTCCTATTTATGAATGACGATTCCCCATACTTAACAGAATTTTTTGAACTCATTACAGGGTCATAGAGGATCATCACCTCAAATCGTAAGTTTGTTTCATCTCTAAACAGAAATTTGCTGTCTCGACTATTACTGGCGATACAACTTGCCATTCCTTTAATTAGATTTCAATTAAAATTACTGAAAATTTCCTAGGCTATCAGAGCATACGGACCGGACGGCCGAACAGCTACGACGAGCGAACATTCGAGTCTACAATGTCCTCGATCTCCCAGTCCGATGCGTGCTATAAGTCTTGATGCTCGGTGCTCATCACCTTCGGATTCTGATATTCGCACAACAAGTCCATCTCAAAGCAGTTTGGCATCGTTAGCTAGTGGCAGCGCTTGCGGAAGCAGTATCTGTCTATCCCCAAAACTTGGTCGATGTTTATCTCCATTACTCATTCCACCAAGGACTCCAGCAGGTATTCCTCTTTCGGTTTACATTGAGAAGAAACGTTAATCCACATGGATTTTATCACAGGTATAGACCCTGGTTGCGGTCCAGCTAGTCCATTAGGTGCTTTGCAACCAGATCTATATCAACGGCCAGACGGACCAATATATCTTACAGCGCCAGAAAATAGCGTCGCTTTGGGAAAGCTTCACTTGCGAATTAGATACGATTCTCATCTCTTCGACTTAGCCGTGCATTTAATTGAAGCCCATAATCTATGTCCAATCGAGGAGGGTGGGTTCCGAGATCCATATGTGCGACTGCAACTTGAACCGGAAGTGGACACCAGAAAACGACAAACGGCAATACATCGCGGAGAAGCACATCCATATTTTGATCAGAATTTCAAATTTCCGGTTAGCAGAGATCAACTGCAAGGCAAAGAACTAATACTGCAGGTGCTCGACTATGACCGATATTCGCACAACGATATTATTGGTGAGGTTCGCATTGGTATTGATGAACTCGATCTGTCTAAGTCAGTTGAGGTGAGTGAAATAACGGGAAATATTCTCGTCTTGTCTCGAATATCAATTGAATTATGTTGTTCTTTGCGGGCACAGATATGGGGCGATTTGATACGAATGAAGAAACCACCAGAAGATCGTCCGGAATTGCTGATTTCATTAACATATTTACCTCAAGCGGAAAGATTAACATTCAACATCATGAAAGCTAAAAATTTAAACACACACCATGAACCATGGGTTCGAGTGAGTATTCGTGTCGGTTTTAAGTCTTGAAACTGGCTCGACACAGTCCATCTTCGAGCTGACAAACATTTGTTCTCTCTTCAGATTTATCACATTGTTAATGGAAAACGTGTGAAAAAACGCAAAACTGCCACGCTCAAATTCGACGATGTACAGAATCCACTTTGGAATGAATCCTATTCCTTTAGCATGCCACAATCCATCATGCAAACGACAGCATTTGAGGTTTGAACTGACCAGAATGATTTCGATTCATAGAAAACCCGCAGCGTAACCATAACAAAATTCATTTCTTGCAGATTTATCTAGTCACTTCCGGTGGCGAATCGAACGCTATAAGCTGTGGCATCGGACCAGAGGAGACTGGTTCTGGAAAGCAGCATTGGATTGATATATTGCACAATCCGCGGAAACCAATTGCAATGTGGCATTATCTGAGATAAGAACATTTTGAATCGGAAAACCTATCGCAGACGACAAAGTCGCAGAAGCAACATTGTATTAATAGCCAAATGTGAAGTAAGAGATTTGTTTGCATCAATTTCTTAAAAATGTTTAGAACAAATGAAGTAATAGATTCAATCATTATATTGAATAAGATTGCCGTCTGCGGAAGGTTAACATTTCACTTAGGGTTTCATAAATAATAATGTAAGATGAAATGCGAGGATGTTCCTTTCATCCATATAAGGACCGTAGAAAATTACTTCTCCCAACCATTATTTTACCATGCATGTGATGCATAAAACAAAATATTACGACAGAACACTAGTTACTAAACCATCAATCTTAACGTCTTCCACTTTGTGAGATTATTTTTGATCAGTTCAGTCTGTCTGTCGATCTATTGGTTTAAAATATTTTGAAAATTTTTGTAACAAGACAGTAGACTTCTGAGCTGCTACAGAAATGTGAGCGTTGATCATGCATTTTAGATGAACATTGGCAGTAGTCAGAGCACAGCCCAGTAGTCAGAGCAGTGCTGTGGTCAGAGTCAAAAACATTCAAGAGTCATCCTAATCCGAAAACAATTAAAAACTTGAATTGTATGCTTGCAGCTGAGGCAGTGAAATTTCAGCTTTTTTTAAATTGTATGTGTGGATCAGCTGAAAAACTGGAAGAGAATTCATGCTGAAATTTCACTACCTCCGACTGCATCAGAGCTTTATATTCAGGTTTTACAATCATGTCAAGTATTTCAATCAGTGTTTTGTGAAGCTTTGAATTGTCCCACTGGTCGAAGACCAATTGTGGTCTGAAAGATCAAGTGAGGTAATTTTCGAAAAAGAGCCGGTCCTGACCTGACTTTAATATTGTTTTATTGAAATCGGTCAGGTCAAGTCAATATTGATCATAAGATCTAGCTCAGGTTCAGGTATTTCCAAGTCAGTTTCAGGTATATTGGAAGTGTGATTAGAAGGTGAAAAATATCGAGAAATATTGTACTTGAAACTCTTAATGTTTCATCACGTTGCAGAGGTATCGAAAGGTGTTCACCAGAACGTTTTTTCAAAACGCGAACTTAACAATCAAATCAAACTGAAACGAAAGATCTTTCGCTGACAATGTGTGAAACTGTATCATGACTAGATCCGTCACGTCTCTCGTTCCGCAAAGTTTCCACTCTCTGAAATGCAGTGGTTTTTGCTTCATACATTTTAAATATAGACTCTGCTGCCGAGCTCTGCCGTAACCTTTCACATTTTAACGGACAGAGAAACCTATATATTCATGTTAGTTGAAACTATTCCTGTAAACAGAACATAAAATTCCTTCGACCTCGTTAAATTACACATCTGCCCAGTTAATGTTCTTCCTCCTCTCGTTTAAAAATTTTATTCGTTTAATATGCCAGGGACTGTGAACCATTTGATAGTCGAGAAGAACATGTGGTTTATAGCCATTTTGATGGGCTTTTCGCACGGCATGAGGAACCATTCCATCAATTATTGCTAAAATAAGCTGCTGCTGCTGGTAATGTTTACGGGCAGTTAACGAGTGTTGGTAAAAACTTTATCTAACGCCATTTCCGGCGCTTATCAACGCACATAATACAGTTCTGTTTATTTATTTAGAAAAATATTTTTCCATGAAAAATATAAAAAATAAATTTCATGCACACAACCTACATACCGACACACATTAATGATGTATTATGGTATGGTATACTACATGTAACTTATGTCGATGGCATGGTAGAGGAAGTTTGGTTTATTAAATTTCTTTTGAAATGTTTTTCTTTTTTTAATTCTGGTAAACTAAACGAAGCATTTAAGTAAAAATTTAGAGAGTCAACCATCTGAGATCCGTTTCACCGAGCACAAATTCGCCTTGAATAATTTATGTGTCAATCACTCTTCAAATCATAAATTCATTTTATAGGCCAACCATATTCAGTATTTAAATGAACCCTCGAACCTGAATATAAATTACAATATAAAAGTTGAATGAGCAGAGAAAAAAAAATAAAAATTTTTGTTTCCTTCAAAGTGAATAGGTTTTGAAAAAAAAGTTATTTAGACAACAACAACAGTGCTCCATTTCATATATACTTATTTGTATGCGCTGTTTGGTTGACATATTTTCAAGTGCTCTGTGGGAATTTTTGAAATTTTTATTTCGAATCGATGATATTTTCCTTTTATGTCAGAACATTGGTTTCACTTACATGATTGAAGAAGTACTGAATGCGTCGCTGATGGAGCACTGAACTATGCTGAATAATTTTTTTTTTTAAATAATATTTCGATCAATGAAATTGCTGTCGTAAACCTTAAAATCGCGACTATAAAGAGAAAACGTCATTCATATCAGAAGCCTTTCAAGGGCGTTATTATATCCTGATGAAAAATTTACCATTTACTTTTATGCACCAGTAGGAATATGTGATTCCATAACGTGTAAGAAAGCTTAATTGAATTTGAATACAATTGTGGTTAACTTTGCACAATTCTTACTTTCGTTTAGATGTATTCTGTCTGGACGTTAGGATTAAGGTTTCAGGCTAAGCATTGAAATTAATTTGAAATACAAAAATTCGCCTAAGAATCCGGTGAAATTAATCTCACCAAAGATTTGACAAAAATCAAAAATCGTCTATGTATTGAAATTGAGGTTCGTCCAGCGTCCACTCTTACAAAATTGTCGAGGGATAAATCACTCTCGCGATTAAACAGGATTGAGTGGGATTAAATGGTATTATTAGTGATCCAATGGGAAGTGATTTCACCCTCGAAAATTGGCTAATTTGAAGGCTCGTTGCAGGCCGTGATTGTAAAATTAATGCTTCGACATAGGGTCTATGTTAATGGCTGCATCTTTAGTCAGGTCAACTACAGGTTAGAAATGAAGTTTTGTATACATTCCTTACCATATCATCTACATGTGCATTGAAATAACTCCATTTAAAAATCACCTCCGGTCTATTGCGAACTAAAATGCGTCCGACACAATCGACTTTTACCTTTTATGGCACAATTAAAACTAACGAAAAATTTGAATTTTTGTAACATAAAAAACAGGTTCTGCTGTGTTTGTACCTTTTACTGTATATTATCAATATACCTGTGTTAACATCATCGACAACTACAGGCGTTATCAAATTCTGTCGAATGTGATCCTATCAATACTAGGGGGGTCCAAAAAATAAAAGTGTCGAGGAAGTTGGCGGACCCCTGGGAAAATAAACCTTTATGGCCTCCTGATAAAAATTGTATATGGGGCCGATGCGATCCGAGTTGGTTTATGGGTCGCTCAAGGACGAAATGTGTGAAAAAACACTGAAATTTTCCATACATTTTTTCCATTACTTTGTATGAGAAATTTTTTTTAACGACAATATCAAACTTTTTTGGTCCAGACAACTTAGATTAGATGCAAAAGCAACAAAAATGCGTTGGTTCCACTTTTTGGAATTTTTATATCGTCTGGGCACACCTAACAATATCGATATAGACAAAAATCGACATATAATTTCCAAGTAATACAAAGTCAGGCGAGGTCACTATTTAAATTAAGTGTTAGGTGTCGTTGTAAAGGTAATGACAGTGGCTTTCTAACGAGCCCACACACAATAAGTTTCAAGTTGGTGTCTTGACGTAACAGTCATTTGAAAATTGCCTGAGTTCACGACCCTGACATTTTTGCACCAAAATCGATTTCTATATAGCTTCAAAAAATTGTTTTCGAAAAAATTTCTTTTTGCAATGAAAGCTTATGCCATAAGCTCTCGTTAGACATGAATATATCCGATGCACATCCCATAAATGTTTTGGAAGAACCCAAAGACTGAGTGAACAGATTACGAATCTTTGACTGACTTGGGAGCTGCGAATGCACTTACAAATCATTAAATCGGTCTCTTTGGATTAACCCTCATTTTCGTGGTTTTTCACATATTTCGTCATTGCGCGACCCATAAACCAACTCGGATCGCATCGGCCCCATATATATTTTTTATCAGTGGGTCATATAGGTTCGTTTTCCCCGGGGTCCGCCAACTTTCTCGAAACTTTTATTTTCCCATACGATTCTGGACCCCCCTAATCAATACTAAAATTTATATTCGAACACATTACAAGTAATAGAAAATTACGTTCTTGTTTGGAACTTTTTATTTGGCGTAAACCACTCAAGGTAATATTCAAGCTCCACACAATTACGCAAGCCATTTTACTCACTAAGCCCCCGGGAAGTGAATTTTACCGCTCATGTCAATGAGTAATGACTCATTTCCAGGGGGCAGTGAGTAAAAAATTTAAAAGAATATTTTCATCAAAAGAGTATTCCACTTGTTAGTGAAATGCCTGCCGCCTGCAATTTTTTTACTTTGCTATATGTCATATGGTAAAAGCGTCAGTTACGAATTCCATCTATTCTAGTTACGAGACTCTGGTTTCATCTCTTTTAAGTACACATTTATGTGACACGACTCTTTTTCGTATGATCAAAACTGGCAGGGGCATCGTAACTAACCTGTTTACCATATGAATACTGAAAATACTGAATCAGGTGTTCGGTGCGACTTCTATCGAAGTATAAAAAAATCTTGTTCAAACCTTGTATAGAAATATTAATGGATTACGCACGAGCCGTCAAACTCGCCTACGGCTCGTATTGGCATATCCTTCACCTAGTACGTAGCCCAAATTTCTTGTGAATTTAAATGCAGCGTCACATTTCGTTTGGTACAGAGCCCACGATTTCTAAGAAATTAATGGAACGTCGTGAATATAAGAGTATGAATGTTGAAATGAAAGGTTTCCAGCACGATGCACGAGCCGAAGGCGAGTTCTTGAATCGAATTCACTAAAAAAAAGTACTTTTTAGCATAAGTTCGGAACAACGTTTTGTTTATAGTGTGTCGGAAATGAGCGACGAAGTCGCGATATTTCAGCACTAGATAAACAAAAGTATTTCTATTCAACATTGAAAATATTCGTGGGCTGTTATTAGTCGAAAGTTTAGTAGAATCTAATGAGCCCGATTTATTGGACAGATCGGATCTTTTATTTCTCTAGTCAACTTTTATTGAGTCTATCGAAATGAAAATCAAAACTTTAAATTAAAAAAAATGTGTAAATCAGTGTTGTGGTTTTGTACAGGTTATACTAATTTTCATTGGTCTAAGCAATTTATCAAAAATCAATTTTATTTTTGTACAGAAAATCATCGAACAAAATCATTTAGAGTGAATATTGATGTTTTTAAAAGAAAAAGTTAATTCTACTTATTCAGTCGTTTTGTCGATATATATATCGCGATTCTATTTGGCACTACACAAATATTTTTATCAAAATCAAAATGCAACAAAACTAATCTTTAAATCAAATAAAATAAAAGAAAGAAAATTTATTTATAAAATTTAAGAGTGAAATCTCGAATTCTTCAGATGATTTTATTAACTTGCTGTGTCAATTTGAACGAGTGATACTCGGATGAAGCAGTAACTTAACTCAACTTACAAATTATAAAAATTATCAACCAAAATTTTAGACATTGTCTCGCCTGCAGAGTGTAGAGGAAACTTTTTACAACTCTTTAAAATTCATTAGAAGTCATCTCCCCTTGTTGTCTAGATATTTATTTATTTAAGATCGATATATGGTTGTTACAGATCTTGAATAAAGGGGGTAGGTCTTTTAGACTTTTGTATGGGATCTTTCATTGGATCTTTAAAATATTCGTTTCAAGAAAAAATCCGGGATGCCGCCGGTTAGAAATTAAAGATCCCTCAGGTATCCACCAAAATTTCTCACGCTTCGAATATGTAGTTGTTGGCTACGATTTCGTGATGCTTTTTTGCCTATAAATTATTCTCCAGGAACTCAAACAATCGAAAATAATTCAATAATCCAAAGAGGTCAATGATTACTTTTGTGGTACGAAGGTCCTATAGGATTCGCGGAATATCTCAGTTTGAAAATAACCGAACTATATTCCAGCATCTACCACATTTCCTATAATGACTCCCGAAGGTGCATCTGCACCGAACAGTGCTCCAACTGTATGTAGGTATTTCATCGTTCGAGATTCGTACAAAATTTGAACTTTGTAAAATGGTTCTATATTTCGTCATTAAAATACAGAACACAGGTGGTTGCGACACCCTGGCACAAACGCATGTTTTCCCCTCTTTACACACTTCCTAGAATCAAAAAACGAATCTAACGATTTATCACTCTTATCTTTTAAATCGACAAATCCTTGTTCCCGAATCACCTGACGAATTCGCGAAAACACTCTTAATTATTGTTACAACCTGTAACTCCTATATTTATGAACATATGAATGCATATATATTTATACAAAGAAAGAAAGGAAAATTCTATGAAATACAACCAAAGGCCAAACTTATATTTAGATAAGAAATTAAAAATAAATTTATTTAAGGCACAATAGAAAATGGAGACAATTCTTATGATAATATAAAACTTGTAGAGTAATATTTAACAAAAAAAGAGAGAAGAAAATAAAACATTCCTAACACGAGTGTATATATATAATAAAAACTAAACTTTACCTGCAACATTATGTATATCTTACATCTTATAACAAACGAATGAAAATGAAAGATAAAAAAAAATATTTTCTATTTTAGATAAAATCTAATGCTTTCGGTGATTATACTTAACATGAACTAAAGGTCCCATTAAATTATAAATTCGCAACCAATTTGCTATAACATATTTAAAAATAAAATAAAAAATAATTAAACTTATTATCTCAATTGTGCATATATTTAATTGTGTATAGTTAAGTGAAAAACAAAAACCAAATGATAAAGAAAACATTGTCTCTATGTCCTCCTTCATATACTTAACCGATATACTAACTTAATTATACATAACTAACAATAAAACTACTACCACATGTGAATGTATTTTGACTAATAAACAAAGAAAGAAAAGAAAATGATTTTAAGTCATTCTATGGCCTGGATTCTAGCGTAATATTTAAAGTGAACTATACTAATTTTAACAAAATTGATTGAAGATATAAAAAATGTGAAATTATAATTCAAAAGTAAAATATAAATATGAAAAGGTAAATCAAAAGTTTAACAAAAAAAAAAGAAATGAGTTTATTACTACACTATACTACTATTACTCATGTGAGCTATAATGGTTAAGGTTTATGTGCAACAATTTTAATGAAATAAAAACATTTGAGTAATATCTATTCCAGGACATGGTTTTTAATATTTCCTTCGATTCAGATAATTAGACCCAGATTTTGCATAATGAGCTTGAGATAGTCCTAGATGCGAAAAACTTTTATTTAAATAATAATAATAGTTGCAAACGTCAATACTGACTAAGCTTTGAGGTTCCGCATGGTGACTTACGTTAGTATAGTAAAAATGTTAACCATTTGCCCACGTAAAAGTTTCATGTTCCTCTCAGTTTCTTTGATTTCTCTCAGTTAGTATGCTATTTCAATAATATCAAAATAGCGTATGGAATTGTTCAGCCGGTAGATCACACAGTAAGTGACAGGTTCGGCTACCTATTCTGCTATAGCTAATGAAGGCATTTGCATACATGGTACTGTGTGACCTAGCATTAGGTACAACATGCTTAACGTGAATTCCGAACCACGCCTTCAAAATATCTACGCTCTGGAGGATTGTTGTTTTTTTTGCGCCTCAGTACCTTTAGCAATACTAAACACCAGTAGGAGTTAAATCCCGGTAACTCCCAACAGTGTCTTAACCGGTATGACGTGTGAAAACTCTACACCAGATTTGAACCGGTTTAGCCAGTTGTGTTTTGTCTAAACATTGACAACCGATTTTTTTACTGCTGCGGTTAAGTTTTGAACTCCCACACTGACAACTCTATCAAACCATGACCATTCAGCTACCCTATTTCAAATGGCTAATGAGAGAAACCAAGAAGAACAATTTAGTAATCAGAGAAACCCAGGAGAACCGCTGTATTTGTGAAAAATTTTCTTGCTTTTCTGGAACTTTCCCAAATTTTTTTAATTTTCGTGATTTTTTGAAATTAAGAAAATTTGATTCAAGTTTTCTAGATCTTCTCGAATATCGTAAATTCTCCTTTATTTTCTCGAAGGTTGACTGTGAGCTTCAGATCTACGCTTTTCTTTTTGGTGTCTCTGATTTCTCTCATCTGTCATTTTAAATGTCATACTAAACGAGAGAGATGTTTAGTGTATGACCCAACGCCTTTTCTTCTTACTCAACTGTTTTGTCCAACAATTAATCGGATAACGGAAGAACGCCAATTCCGTACTATAGCAGTGATAGCAGTTTTTCGTCGATTCCAAACGGAGAGAAGTAATAATTTTGACAGTTTCGGCAGTACATTTCTCGAAAAATGGCAACAAATAAATTGCATAAAAGACATGTGATCACGCTATAAATGCGCTTCATCAACGCTTTCGAATGGGACGATTAAACGCTGCATTAAGAAGACCTTCCCATGATCCTTTTTAAATTGGCAGTGTGAATTGACAAAATTTTCTTTTCCATACATTTACCACTGAAGACGATGACAAAATTCTTGCATAGAGCATATTTTTTAAATATTTTATTAATAGACAAGCCTCATTCTAAGTAAAAAAAAGAATCTGCCTACATATCACATTTCACGGACATGTACGTCATTTGTTATTGATAACGCCTACAAATCAAGGAATTGAAATGATCTCATATAGAATTCGTTGGAATCAATTTGATCAATCAAAAGAAGTACTAGATTCGATAATTATATGGGTTATGAGAGTCTGTGGAAAGCTAATATTTAGCCAATAAATAAGAAAAAATATTTTTAAAAAAATCCACCATCGCAGCTCCAAATTCATTTCATATTCTTTAGAGGTGGGATGTTGCCTTTTGAAGTATTTCTAAAAGGTGTTGCAAAAAATCTTCTGCAACTATGCAACTATGTACTTTTTCGAAAGGTTTGTAACAAATCCTTTACCTAGGGAAAGTATTACCTTTAAGAACTTTGCAACTTTGCGATTTTGCAGGTGATCGGTGTTCTGTAGAAAATTTTAAAAGTAGTTACAAGTATCAAAGGATTGCACATTTCATCAATAATATTGACTTAATAAATATATCCAATATCCACCATCGCACTTCTGAATTGATTGATGGTAATTAGGAGGACGTAAGTAAATTCAAAAAAAATTATTTTCGATGAATAGTTTCAATTTCCAACATCATCAACATCAATTTCCGTTCCTGACTTTTTCCTTTGCAAAAATACGTTTAGGTAATTTTACAACAAAAAGAAGTTAAAATCTAATAATGAAATAATACTTTGTCCATATTCTGATACACAGTTATTAGAGCACTTAATTACAATAATCCAACTACATTATACCTAGCACGTAGACCAGTCTTATCAGCCTCATTTACATTTTACAATAAATTTCCCAACATTTCGTTGTAAAGTCACCAGTTTAAATTAACAGCCCATTGAGGAAATATGTCGCAGTCGCAGAAAGTGCTCTTCTGGTCAATACTAATTGTTATGGAGTTGGTAACAATTAACTATTGTGCCAACGTCAACAAAAAAGTCACAATTTCGCCAGCTTTACTTCAAAGTGAGATTAGTCGTTAAAGTTAAGATGACTATTCGGAAGTTCCAATTTGTTTTTTTATAGCCAATTCCAGACCTCTTGTCGAGCCAGGCGATAATGGTAATCTAGATGATCTGAGTTTCGAGTACAACGCCAAAAGTGATGAGTTGCTTTTTTTCGTATAAATAAAATCCTCAAAAGTTTATGTGTTTGTTTAGAAAATCGAATTAATCGAATTCGTAAACGTTTACCAGTCGCTAAGACAAGTGACAAACCATTCGAGATATCGCCGGACCTTCGTATTAACGAGAATACATAGGGTATGAGCACTCGGATTATTGGAATTTAAGTGTAAGTTGGTTTCAGTTTCAATGAATTTTTTTGCAGGAAATTAAAGTTTTACATCTAGACAATTTTATGGACCATCTCATATCATTTAATCGCAAAGCGTGTAATGTGAAAATATTTTTAGAAATAAACGATTAACTGAACTTAACATTAATTTATGATTTAAATTTCGTAATTTAACCTCATTGCAGTACATGGACAGAAAAGTGAAATTCGACATGTTTTATGATTTAAGGTCACACAAAATTTGTTAACAAAATGAAAGTCTAGATTTTTGATTTTAGTATTTAATTCTTGTTGCGAGCACATAGATACCAAAAATCAGAAATTAAAAATCTAGATTTTCATTTGTACAACGAAATTTTTGTATAATCAATTACAAACCACAACAACTTCCAAATTAGGACACAAGTCGAATTTCACATTTCTATCCCTGTAGATTTTATGAACGTATTTTTCGACGGTCTAAAATAAAATCTTTTACTTCATTTGCTTATTCAAATTTTTTAGAAATTTTTCCAATTTTCACAGGGTTTCGTATGGGACGGAAATTCCCTAAAATCAATCGGCCAAACTAGATAAGTAAACAACTAAGCCAACAACTAGAACTGATCAGAGACAATTTTTTCTGAGTGTATGTACGTACCCACAATGCCTACAGCCAACAAACAATAATTCTTTCTCCACTCAATTACGTTACGATTGTGAATGAGCGAGTTGTATATATCAGCTTGTGATATAACGCAAGTTTGTTACACTATACCGACCTTTCAATTACGGTAAAATCCAGAGATCTCACAATGAAAATTATACGTAAGTATAATGTCTCTCATGTCTGGCTGTATGGTCATTTCGAAAACATAATAAAAACAACGCTGAATTCAAGCCAAAATTGATTAAAAAGCTCTTGAAGAGAGTAAAACCCAAGCGCGACGATGTTTTTATTTATGATTATACTCACATGGTTGGACTCGTATCACGTTTGTATTACAATATGCTCAGTAACTCATTTAACTTTTGTTATTTAGTTGGTTGGTTTTTTAAATAAAAAAAAAATTGTAAAGCTAGTCGTCGCGGATAAATATATAATAAAATTCTCTTCAGTTGAGTCCAGGTGGTCATTCGGTGTGTACACGGTTTATTATCTTTCTGTCCGTTTTCTTTTTTAAAGTTTTGTTTCAATTGTAACTGTTTTTGGTTTTGTTCAATTTCGTTTGTTTGTTCTTTCATTTTTCCTTTGCTTAAGTCATATTTTGTACGATTCATAAAAAATTATGTCATCCGTGGTCGTTAATGCAATTTTGCACAAGTAAACATACTTTTTTCTGTATATAATACTAAAATGCTGTTGTCTGATTCAATAATAATAAGACGAAATTATATTTCGCAATAATCAAAACCAGTTTTTCGATGTATGAGTTTTTCGTTCGTGGTATATTAACTTAAATATTACCTATCGGGTTAACCAAAGCGAAGAGTGGTTTTTCTGAGTTGTTGCTTTTTATCGTGTGTTTTTTTAGTGAATAAAATATTTTTGTAAGATCATTCTTCCGAAGAAACAACGATAACTGAAGAAACATAAAAAAAAATGGAAAAGAAACTGCTGAGGTGGTTGAATAATGTAAAAGTTTTTCAGTTTCTTGTTTTTTTAATTTTTCTTTTGTGTTGATAAATTAACGTGATAAACAAAATATTTATTAAAAAAAGTGCTTAACGTGCTTATGCTTAACTCAAGTGAAATCGTCGGTTTTTATTATTTTCAAAATAATTAAAATTGAAAAAAAAATGTAAAACAAACGAACATTTAACCACATAAACAACTTAAAAAACTCTTTGCTCGCTCATAGTGAATTTTAACTGATATTAAACACTGTTCGATATTCCAATGAAAAAACTCGTTTAATCAAATCAAGAAAATTGAATCTATTGAGAGAGAAAAAAAATATAAAAAAATAAACATTTATCAAAGCCAAATACTACACAACATTAATAAATTAAGGTCAATTCGACAAAGTTTTTTTTATTATTTCTTCGCTACTCTACTCAGTGATATGTGCAAAATCAATTTAATAACGAATCATATGCCTTGATTTAGACGCCATCCATTGACAATAATATCACTCTCCAGACACAAAAGATTCATCTTCGAGTCGTTCAATTATATAAAAAAAATGAAATAAAAAAAACACAAATTCCGTAAGTGGGAAAAGTAAAATTCACTTTGTCAACCTTATTGAACGCTGGTAGGTACATGACAATGGTTTTTATTATGTGATTTACTTCCCACATTTTTTTTGTGATTGATTTTTTCTATTGAAATGTGTCGGATTTGTAGAGATTATTAAGGAAACATAATGGCATTGTTCAATATGCAACTCTTTTCGAACGTAGACACATTATATCTAATTCTATTTATGGGTGTTTGAAAGTTTTTCATTTCTCTCGAAAGAGTCGTATAACAATTAGGTGTATGAAGAACAATAATCTTCGAAAATAATTTCAAAACTTTCTTTGTTTGAAAGGTGATTTCTGGTTACAAACAAAATATTGTTCCAAACGAATGCTAAATGGTGTCTTTAGTGAATTCGGCTCCCGAACTCGTCTCCGGCTAGTGCTAGAAACCTCGCTAAAAACCTTTTGTAATGCAATAGTGCAATAATGACCAATGAGTTATGTCTTTATGCTAGTCCATTAATAAATATGTTGCGTTTTCGGACACTCCCTCTTACAATAGGTATCTCAAGCGAAAATAAACTTTTTGTTAATTGCAAATTGTTACAACGTCCGAACAAATCATATATGTCATTACCAACACCAGTCGTATCGTAAAAAAAGTCTCGTCAACTTCGTCAACATTTTTCCTCTGTAATGGATGTCAGGGACCCAATTTTGAAGATATCATCTTCTTGAAAATGACGTCATTTCGCATGAGACTGTTACGTCAATTTGGAATCAGATCTCGGATACGATAAAAATTAGGTCATACAAGTGCGATCTATCCGGCTCGAGATGACATAATTTTTGCATACGAAAGTGAATGCATTTGGTTTCACCTGTGTATGAAATCAGTCCCTTTGAGACCCTAAATCCCTATATTCATAGCACTGATTCTAGCACGAACACTCATTTTTCCATCGTCGAAAAGCCCTAAAATTTTCAAATATTTATGAGTGTACGATTGCATGTGTTGTGTGTTTTTATTCACACCATTCACACCAACAAACCATAACTCCTATCTTTATGAGAAAATTGCATAAGCCTCCGAATATTTCTTATGTTCATGCTAGAATCAGAGCTTTGCTATATGACATCATTTTTGCATGAGAAATGGTATCATTTAGGGATCCAGTATGCAAAAAAAAATTAGGGCGAAGGTTTTTACTTTCAGTTTACTTTTAAGCTTTCCGAACAAATTGTGGAACTTTATGCACTGTTTCTGTGCACAGATGGACAGAAGTTTCATCAGTCAAATTTTCGATCATACATTGCTAATACAACTGAAAAAGACTACGTTTCCGAATTAAATCAATTTTGCTGAGCTGTATTTCTTACACACATATGGCTATTCCAAGAGCCACAGGTACCTAGCATGCAACAAATAACTCAATTTGAATGCTTGCAAATTTACATACTAATTGCTACTTGTGCAGTTAATCGTATCTTGTAGAGCTCATTATTATTGTGAATGTTTTTACCAACCAATTACGCGGAATTTCTTGTGAAATTTAATTTCTAAACAGAAAATGTTTTGTTTCGGTATGTGTATGCAGCGGATGAGATTCTGCGTTTAATCCAACCAACGAGTTTCGTTGATGTGACGACAACTATTGTTATATCATTCTCCACTTTTAATGGGGTCGTGTCTACAGTAAATACAGTAAATATAGAAATAGAAACCCACCAACATCATACCCATATACTAAATGTTCCACCAGTAACACATGATGTTGATGGAACAACGGATGGAATTTTCTTGTAATTGCTTCAAAAATAGCAAAATAAACTTTTCGCATAAAATGTCAATATTAATGGAAGGTGTGTGTGACACCAGTGTGTGCTGTGTATGTCTATTATCACAACATTATCTCGGCGCTTTCAAAATAACACGTGAAAATTAGGTACACCATAAAAACATCGATAACATGCAAAGGTATAATTCGCGACAAATTCGTAATGACAAGTTTATTTTAGCTGGGGGGGGGGCATCTCCACTTAGTTCTATTTTGGAATGTAAGAAAATAACATCGTCTCATGATTGCGTTGTTTAAATGTTTCCCAAAATAAATCATGTTTGAAAGCAACTGCAAGTTCTATAGCTTTAAATTGAGAGGAAATCCATGCTGAAGATACAGTATTCAACGCTTTGTAAACGCCAAGCGTACTCGATAGATCTGTGGCATCATACGCTTAAATCATTGCTTAGTATTTGATACAAAATCTGGTACTTCATTTCTTTTAACATTACATTTGGCTATATAAAAGGACGTCTGCCAGGACCTATCGCTTATTTTCGTTGTGGATAACAAATGGCTAACCGTTTCTGAAATGGGTAGTTAGAAGGATGTTCATCCAGAATTTTATTCCTTTGAATTCGTTCAATCACCTGAATCAAAATCAAAAAAACATTACTAATGACGCCGGTCGACCTGAGAAAGTTATTGCTGCTAACACTTACAAGAAAATACTGGATCCCCTTTTGACTGTGTTAGCCACTTTGAACGTTCTTTCCGGACAGCCCCTTATAATGCACAAGTCAACAATGAATGTCTTTTTGTATGAGTTGTAGAAGAGAAATTTATCGTTATCACCACGGTGATTCGCACTTTAAGTCGACGTTATCAGTGTAAAGTTATACGAATAATCTGCGTCCCAGTGACATTGAAGAAATCATAATTAGGCTCATGATCAGCACGATTATTTATCAGCACGTTCATTAGATTCTTTCTTACTTTTTTCTGTGTGCGTAGTCATATAGTTAATTACTTTACTTTACCAGTGCGGTAATGTGGTTATTACCTCAGTAGTGAAAACCTTTTTCTTCCCTCAAGGCCCGTCGTTGGGAAATGATGGGACAGTTTCCCGAAAATGTATGGAAAATTTTATCACAAAAATTCACCGAAAAAATTCAAAGAACCTCACCTCTTATGCTTTCCATTGTATTCGGGCATAGTTTCTTTAGGTCGCCAAGGAATATTTGAATACTAAAACACTTTTTACTAGATGCAAAAACAATTTTTATTTGTCGCGACAAAAACACAGAACATATTTCGACACAACTGTGACACTTCGCTACTATAAGTACTAGAATGAATGTTTACTGTGTTCACTTCGGCGGTAAAATATTTTCATTCAAAAAAGTGTCGGACATATTATAAAAATCATGAAACAGTTGACAAAGGGTAGCGTATACATTTAATAATGCTCATCGACCATTTTTTAAAGCTTTACGAGAGCTCAGCGGAAATTCTTTCAACTATGGGAGAGCATTTATTAAAAATTTAGTAGGACTGCACTGAGCGTAAATAAATGTTCGTTCCTCTTTAGTAAAACGGGCTGAGTTCTAACAATTCTCCGCTGAGCTCTAATAATTTTTCGCTGAGCTTTAACAAACCTCCGCTGAGCTCTAATAATTCTCCGCTAGGCTGCAGGAAGTGTCCGTTAGGCCTAAGCAAGTTGCAGGAAGGCTTAATGGAGCGAATCGGACATTCAGCGGAGATCTGCCAAAGCTAAGTGGAGTCTAATTAAATCATAGCAACAATTATTAGGTATCCGCTGATGCTTATTGAGTGTTCGCTTAGCTTCATTGCCTTACTACAACGTGCTAAGGTCTGACGGACTCTTTCTGAAGCCTAGCGGAGAATTATTAGAGCTGATTAGAGGTTTGTTAAAGCTCAGCGGAGAATTATTAGAGCTCAGCGGAGGTCAACCTCAGCCGATATTTTTATTCAAAGAGTTGGCATAATTAGACTCAGCGAAGTCTTGTTGCTTACTAAAGAAGTGGGAGAGGTTATAATTTTAATAAATGTCTACTATCGTTGAAGTGTCGGACACTTTTTTGAATGAAAATCCAATGTAACCTACTATGGTGACCATAGCTTTCAGTATTTAAAGCTGAAGAGAAGATTCTTTTAGAGACGCTTCCTCTCCCTTTATCTTCCCTTTTCCACACCTAGCGAACCGTGTACAGTCCGAAAGAATCACAAAATTTTATCCATCAGTGCAAATACGCTTCATCGTACCGAGTTTCTCTTAATGTGAGTCTTGTCAAGTGTATAATACACAGACATGAAACGAATAAACGAGGCGTCAAATCGTTTTATTCAATTTGTTTCGGTTATAAAAGCATTAATCAAAATAATTTTTTTGATTTTTCTTTCAATTTCGTAAATCTTGAAGACAGAGAGTTTCGGATATGTGTATGCAACATTCACTTGAAGAACGTGGTATTTTTGTGTGTGAAAGTAAACAACTCTGAAAGTGTTCCTATAGCGAGTGTGTCTGCTCTTTCGAAAAAAAAATGTGCACAAAGTTTCCTTGGATATTCATTTTGTGTGAGCATATGAAGAGACGTAAAAATTCTCACATCACTCTACTTCCATAAATATTCACCTGTTGACTGTGTCTTCTAAAAAGTTGTGGTACATTTTGTGTTGATTCGTTTGCCAGATACATTTTCGAACTACTAATTTAATACGAATGAATAACGAAGTGACTATTTGCAACCGAGTGCAAATAGTCATTATGAACACTATTTGCACCAGGGTGCAAATAGACAATAATAACACTATTTGCACCCAATTTTTTAAAACTATCGGAAATAATTGAAAAATCATTGTTCGCAAGCTGTGCGAATTATATTATCGAACATGATACTCGCACAATTCGCTGCAAATTGTATAAAGAAAGTGTCTGGTTTGATCCAACTGAATTCTATAACTTCTACAAACTGTGTTAGGAAGGACTCTTGTTTATTGCGAATTGCTACTGAATTCATCCTTCTACAAACTGTGTAAGGAAGAAGTTGGTTTGTTCCAACTGAAACTATCCTTCTACAATCTGTGTAAAGAAGGACTTTCGTTTGTTGCTACTGAATTCATCCTTCTACAAACTGTGTCAGGAAGGAGTTTGGTTTGTTCCTACTGAATTCATCCTTCTACAAATTTTGTAAGGAAGGACTTTCGTTTGTTCCTACTGAATTCATCCTTCTAGAAACTTTGTCAGGATGTAGTTTGGTTTGTTCCAACTGAATTCATCCCTCTACAAACTGTAAGAAAGGATTTTGGTTTGGTTTGGTTCCTACTGAATTCATCTTTCTACAATTTGTGTAAGGAAGGAGTTTGGTTTGTTCCTACTGAATTCATCCTTCTACAATATGTGTAAGGAAGGAGTTTGGTTTGTTCCTACTGAATTCATCTTTCCACAAACTGTGTAAGGAAGGAGTTTAGTGTGTTCCTACTGAACTCATCCTTGTACAAACTATGTAAGGAAGGAGTTTGGTTTGTTCCTACTGAATTCATCCTTCTACAATTTGTGTAAGGAAGGACTTTCGTTTGTTCCTACTGAATTCATCCTTCTACATGTGTAAGGAAGGAGTTTAGTGTGTTCCTACTGAATTCATCTTTCCACAAATTGTGTAAGGAAGTAGTTTGATTTGGTCCAACTGAATTCATCCTTCTACAAAATGTGTAAGGAGATTGATTTGTTCCTGAATTCTTCCATCTACCAACTGTTTATAAGGGAGGAGTTTGGTGTGTTCCAAATGAGTATCCTTTGTCGAAATGCGGCACATTAGGGCGCTTTTTTGAGACCTTGGGGAAATGCAATTTCCACAAAATGTCGGAAAGCGTCAGAAGTAAAAATTATTTTTGTTTTGTCACAATTCAACGTAATTCACTGAAATTATTTTCTTGACAAATCTAACGAAATGAAATTTGTGTTTGAAAAAAATGTTCTTTTGTTAGTTGTTAGTTTTGTTAGGTGTAATTTTAACAGACCATTCGACTGCAAGTAGCTCATACATTGACTATTTGCATCCGAGTTCAAATAGTATTCATATTGACTATTTGAACCCGGGTGCAAATAGTGTTCATATTGACTATTTGCACTCGGGTGCGAATAGCATCTGCCAATGAATAATGTATTGAAACAGACAGACGAGCCGGATTTTTTTTTTGTAGAGTAAATGTATAAACAAGGTGGTAGGTTAAGGTGTTTTGTTGACGATTACATTAGTCTAATGAGTCTAACAGAACGAATTGCACTATAAAATGTTAGACTTTTGCATATATTATATATGAGAAACAGTTTGTCGTTGAACGTTTTAAATGCACGAAGAATGGCTCACAAAATTTGCCGAATGGTTACTTTGATAGGAAACACTGGTGTGAGTTGTAGGAAGCAATTTAATTCACGTAAAACATTAAATATTGAAAATAAAATTCTTCCTAATCAATATGCACCACAACAATAGATCCCACGTACTGAGATGAATTTATAATTATGTGCTGACTAGCGAACCACACTCACCATTTTCGATATAAACAACGCTTGTAGAGAAGTCCATTTAGTTTATACATCGGAAATCAAAGTGTAGTATTGAATGTTTACATTAAGTTCGCACTCATTCACTTGAAAATGTAAACAACACACCACGACCAATCTGGTGACGACAGAAGAATACACACACAGTATACATTTCGTTTTGTGAATTGACCTTTTCTTTTAAGCATACAAACCGTTCTTGTACAGCGTTCGATTGCACAGCGATATGGGGACTTTCGAAAAATTTCTCTGACTAACAATTCTCTAAACGGAGTTGTAAGCCAAAACATTTGTCCATGTATTGAGACAAAAGCGCTTAATCGACAAAATTTTATTTTGAAGCGACAGAACAGATGGAATTTCAAACAGTCTGCATCGTCTTGTATAAACATAAAAAATATGGTAAGAAATACGAGAGCGATAACAGAACGTTTAGATATTTGATTAGATCAGGCAGCAACTAGAGTTTCGTGTCAGAAACTCGGTTGTAGTGGTGTTTGTGTTCCGTGGTTGAATTAATTAAAACTCTAAGATCTAAACAATCAAAGTGTAAGCTCAGGTGTAAAGTAAACATTGACTGCAATATCGAACAGTGTGATAAGAATCAGTGGACAGAACTGTATAAACAAAGCAAAAAGTGTCTAAACATTCAGTGCTGTGCATTTAAGAAACTGTAAAACATCAAGCTTTTCTCTAAATCGAACACTCTTTACAGGTCAGTTACAATAAAATGTTTGAATTGGTGAAAATGGAAAAGTTTTTCAACTTTGCTACGCATTGGTATCCGTGTTTAAAGTTAAATATTTGATGCGAACTAACGCTCCACATCACAATTGTTAATAATTGATAAGATCGTATATGATTGAGGAAAGGTGGCTGAAGACCTTGGTGACTCCGGTACATGTCATTACATTGGAAAGCTGATTGCTAGAATCAGGTAAGAGCTTTACAGAAATTAAATTAAGTTCGACAGAAATAGTTGATTATTCGTAGGCGACGGGCTAATTGTTTGTAAGTTGTGTTGACAAAGGATTTTCAATGATTTGCTGGTTGGATTTTCAAAGGATCTCATTTTTGAGTTTTGAGGATTTTCTTGGGATAAGAGAAGAAAGGTAGAGTTTTCGTGAGAGTTTTTTAATCTGTGGGCGAGACTCTTCATCTATTTATTTCGAATTATATAATGGATTTTCCATGTAAAGGGCGTCGTTAGTTTTTTAGCCTCCCTTTCGTAAGTTGTTAGATTAAACCGATTAAACCGTAAATTTGTGCAATAAAGCGAATAAAATTTCAATGCAGTTCTGTGTGGTGGTAGTTCTGAAACGAAAAAGTTGTTCAACCTTGAAATGTGCCGAATCCTGACATTTTGCTAAACCCTAAATGTCAGCCCTCGATATATGCCGCTATTAACTTCTTTTGATTAAAGCATTTCGCCCAATGTTCAATATAATAATCTTTTACTTTATATCAGTTTTAACAGTCGTTTTGATACCATAAACGAACACTAGCCATACAACGTTGGTTATTTTTGTTGTTGTTGTCGATATGAGGTAATTAGTTGTGTCGAAACTGTTGACCTCTATTACAACTTGTCATCCAGCCTATCGAAACAATGTGTAATCGAAAGTACAATCGGTTGTCTACTACACGTCTATGAAAGGTATGACTTAATCAGCTTTAAACCAATATCGTGTTGACAACGAATTATTGTCGAATCTGTTACTTCTATTGTTTAATGTATCGTCTAGTGTTACATAAATGTTTCACTTCATTCTATTTGACATACATTCTGCCATATAAGAAAGCATTAACCAGATCTAATCGCTTATTGTTGTCGTCGCTCTCGATAACAGATGATAACGGGATTTATTCCCTTGATTGTATGTGTGGTACCGGTTCTACCATTTGAGAGTAGTTCTCCAGAGTGCGTTTTCTGCTCTTTGTTAACACGATAACTGAAGTCATTCTCAACAGATTTTCAAAAAAATTATTTTGTTCGACGAAGCATTGAAATCCTTAGGTCAAGCTCGAAAATGGGTGGTATAGGTTCAACCATCTGGGAGTAATTTGCAAGAAGCCTTTTCTACTCTTCTCATCTTGTTTAACTGGAGTAATAATTTAGCGATTTAAAAAAAAATGTTTGTTGAAAAAAAGGAATTCCAAGATAGATTTTGTTGATCTAACGATCCAGCTGCTGTTGCTAAACGAATTTTTGTATCGATTTCAATTGTATTGTTCTTGTTATGCGATTTTGCATTGTCAGTAAAAGCGGAATAAACAGTACCAAAATTAACGAGTGTGAAGTTTGCGGCCAGAGCGAAGCAAGGGCAGCAGTTCACACGAGTTTAAGTTACATTGAAGACATACCTAATTTTTTAACTTGGTCATTTTATACATAATAACACTCTAATGTGGGTATAAAGCCAGACCTGTATGCACCAGAAGGTTGCTTTATGAAGCTAAAAGTATCGACTTATTATGATTCAAAACGTTTCGAAGAGTTTATCCCGGTTCTAGTAGTTCTTCTTCTAATTATGTGTTTGTGTCCATCAAAATTATTAAATTTTCATTTAAATAAATCTATAAATCATTACCAATATGAATACTATTGAGAAGTTTAGACGTTCAAGGAATCTGACCCACCCAACAGGTGGGATGTAGTAATAAATAACTGTTGATAAATTCTAGACGACCAAAATTACATTCATAAATATACAGATTTGAAGAAATGATTCGTCATTTAAATTAAGAGGGCAGACTAGGTGTGAAGTAGGCTGTAATTGAAAAATTGGTTTTAAAATTAATGTAGACCATTTAATGAAAATTTGTTCCAGCAATTAGATGAGCAATATGTTTATCTATCTCTAAAAAACGAAAAACGATTTACAATAAGCAACAGTTGGAAGAAAACCGATTTCCAAAATATGAACGTCGCTTAAAGTTAGGCTATGCAATATTTTTTTGGAAATCGGTTTTCTTCCAACTGTTGCTTATTGTAAATCGTTTTTCATTTTTTAGAGATAGATAAACATATTGCTCATCTAATTGCTGGAACAGATTTTCATTAAATGGTCTACATTAATTTTAAAACCAATTTTTCAATATATAGCCTACTTCACACCTAGTCTGCCCTCTTAAAGCGAACAGGAAGCAGCAAAATGACTCGTAAACTTTTTTCTTCTTCAAATTTTCAACTTTTCCTGCCAATTTAACGGTCAATTAAGCAGAAAATCACTTTACGAATGTAAATTTTTTATAAATATTATGAATTTTCAGAAATTATATTGCGATTAGCCATTAGCAGCGTAAAAGTACATTGCATTCTAGTAGGTTCTAGCTAAATCTGTATTTAACATTCGGTTTGAAAACTTAGTTTTAAATTAGCTAAAAGTTCTGTAAGTAGTGTCCAGAGTAGTGTAGATGAATACAGACACCGTTGACATAATAAACCGTTTTTTTGGGTCTCACATCATATTCTCATAAATTGCTTGTTCGTCAACAAATCCACGTAAGTAAATTGCCATATTGCATAAAGTCGTTCTTGAGTGTTTCCGTGACCCAACTCAGAAAGGAAACCAATATTTCATTTATAAAACTTGACTCAATCCAGTGAAAGGTTGTTAATATTTTGAGATTTGAAGCTTCACCTAAGCCTTTCTCTGGTATTGGGAGTTTTTGTGACAAGCTGTTAATTACGTTGGTAATTACGTGAACATTGTACGTTGAAGACAGTCATCAATTATATTACGTTAAGAAAACATTCGATGGTTTGTGAAAACTTTTAGTGATGTTAAGAGTTAATTCGCCAAAACTTCGAACAGCTTATATGGAATCGGGATTCAAGCCGACGGCGATCCAAACGAGCTATGGCTCGAATTAATCGTCGTTCAATTCTGATAATATCATGGAACAAATTTTTTCCCGAAAAATTTTGTTGGGCTGTTATGGCCCTTAGAAAAATTTTCTCTGAAGTGGTCGCGAAAATCGCTTTTATCAATTACTCCAACATGCGAGATGTGAATAATGTCAAATTGTGTACGTTTATGAAGGTCGATGAGCTGAATATTATTGACCAACAAATTCCGATGTTCGGCCCACCCAGCCGCCACAACAAGTGAAAAACCTCGAAAAAACCAAAAATTTTGAAGGGCTCTAGGCCCTTCCTTTCGAACCATATTCAAGCCGTGAAGGTGCCTCAGAATTTGAATTTTTAATTAATGCTCGAATGAACCGAAAAGGAAATTTCAACGCACTCTTATTAAGAACATCGCGAATTGGGGAAGAAGCAAACATTTATTGAAGAAATAAAAGTGCTGTCCTTGTAACGCGTTTGATCCACCCAAGTGACTTTTCATTCCAAATTTTAGCACACTTAATGCTTAATTGATGCCGGAATTTGGTTTTATAATTTAGTAACTAATACAAATTTCTGCACTTAAATTGTATGGCAGAATCCCTTTATAGATTCAGTACTATCTGTGAAGTGTGTAACCATTACACACTTTGCGTTGAAAACTAAAATAGTGTGTATTCGCAAAAAGGCATTATACACACTTTTTTGGAAAGTAATGATCTTGGAATAAACAGAAAAAAAGTGTGTAAGAACTCGAAAAGTTTAAAAGTGGTCAATGGATAGGGCGAGAAGTAGCCTACAAAACTCCGGGTTAGAGCTTCCTGCTACTAACTTTCCCAACCGCCCTGAGCCCTTTAAAAATTTCGGCTTTTTCGAGGTTTTTCACTTGTTGTGGCGGCTGGGTGGGTCGAACATCGGCATTTGTTGGTCAATAATATTCATTGACAAAGTGTTGTATTGCTTTGACTTGACCAAAATTGTTGAAAAAAAATTCTTTTATTCAACGAAGGGCGAACGAAGAAATTTTTTCAACAATTTTGGTCAAGTCAAAGCAATGCAACACTTTGTCAATGTTGAATTACTGACCAAACAATACAACAATTTTATTAATAATATTCAGTTCATCCACCTTCACAAACGTACTCAATTTGACATAATTCACATTTTGCATGTTGGAGCTAGTGATAAAAAACAATTTTCACGACAACTCCGGAGAAAATTTTTCTAAGGGCCATGTCAGCCCAACTAAAAATTTTCGGGAAAAATATTGTTCCACGATATTATCAGAATTGAACGAAGATTCATTTCAGCCATAGCTCGTTTGGATCGCTGTAGGCTTGAATCCCGACTGTTCGAAGTTTTGGCAAATTGATTCTTAATCACAACAGAGAAACAATGAGTTGAGGGTAGTGTGTTTGTAGTGTCAATTGTTCCTCCAAACTAGAAACTGTTCAGACTCAAATTATTAAAGAACTTTAACTTTAACTTTGCAAGCAAAGTAAATGCTATAGGATTAAGCACGTAAATACAGCCGGCGAATTATAAGATCCAACAATTTCAAGCCAATTCATATTATAATCAAATGCGAAATCCAACGTTACCACACGTATGTGTACGTGTAAGTATCGTAAGGTTTTACTCATTATGATAACGCATGAGGAATAAGTATGGGTTATTCGGATTGAAATTGTTGGATGTTACAATTCCTTCCCTGTAGCCATATCGATTTCTTTTCTTTTTTTATAAAAAAAAACCGTAGCAATGAACTAGAAAAAACCAATAACTGCAGTAGTTGATGTTTATTATGATGCAGCGCAATTAAACTTGATTTGCTCGTTAAGAGAAACTTTCATAATTTGAATTTTATTTTTTTTATTTTTTAATAATTACCACTTCGGGTTATACATACGAATACGAGAGTGTAAACAATTTTCATTTTTAATTACATAGTTTGATGGATGAAATATCTTTGAGCGATTTTATCATCGATTTATATTCTCATTGGTAGACGAAAGGTGTGATTATAAATTAATATAATTAGCAATGTCAGTACGTTGTACACTTGTGACGCATGGTTTTTTTTTGTTGTTGTACAAGGTGAGATTAGTTGAAGCAGAAATGCAATTGAATGGTACCCTGTCGGTTCAATAAAATGGGCTTCTTCAGTGATATGTCAATTGGTCTCTCTCCGCACATAGGTAGGATTTACATTACATTTAATTTTACACTTTTTATTGCATTGAACTAAATTGAAAAATTGTGCGAAATGGAAGACGCAGTGAGCGTAGTAGTCTTCGGATATTATACCAGTCCTCGAACACCTACTGTTCTTTCATTGATCAACTTTTTTATGAATGAAAGATCTTTCGGTGTCCAAATACTGGTACACTTCCGAAGAATGTCCTGTCCTGTCCTGTCCTGAACTTCTGCCTTCGAATGCTGAAATAAAAATTAAATAAACAAATTGAATTTCTAAGCGATTTCGTAGGATAGACATGGGTCCACTATATAGGAAA
Source organism: Bradysia coprophila (assembly GCF_014529535.1). Taxonomy (NCBI): domain Eukaryota; kingdom Metazoa; phylum Arthropoda; class Insecta; order Diptera; family Sciaridae; genus Bradysia; species Bradysia coprophila. The sequence goes on along the minus strand of NW_023503509.1, from coordinate 1,415,824 downwards.
TGTGGCAAGACCGATTTGCTTCTGTTACTGATATTTTGTCGTCAACTCTTTCTTGGGTCTACAATGCTTAATCATTAGCAGGCATCGGAACTCAGCGGATATGTGTCAACCAGGTCTAGGAAACTCTTGAAGTTTGATGTGTTTTGATCGATGATCTATTTTTCGATCTTAACGACCTAAGTTGAGGCCCCTACAGGTCGCTAATCGAATGCGAATCTAAGTTAAGCTAGAAAGTAATCCCTTTAGTGTTTCATATGGGGTTCAGATAAATAAATCCGAAAAACGAGGATAGAAGCACCTTGAGTCCTTACGTTCACTTAAAGTTTCGACATTTCACTTCAACATTCAGCTCACTAAAAATTTTGAAGTGGTTGATTTCAGATGCGATCCAACACATAAGTGTTTCAGATTGAATAAGTACCTCCTCTTCTGGGTCAACGTATAATCCTTTTTAATTTTTCACAAAATCCTAATACCACTACCCCGATGCACCATAAAATCTCGTTTCAACATCTTCGTTCATACTTGTTCACACTGCCAGTCTCAACGATAGTTCCCTATAAAGAAAAACGAATCAATCAGCAAAAGTTAACCAAGTTATTATCTCGTAAATCATCGTTAACGACAGTCGATAGTCACAATTGTCGATTCCTATCTATAATTGTTCGAATCATCAAAATAATAAATTCTTTGCAAACGCAAAAGTAAATAAAATTCTGCAATCTTCAATGTGCAACGTATATTTACTCATTACAGTTATCGTACTTTATCCATTTATTATGAAACTTGAGTTATAGTGAAAGTTTCTCAACTAAACACAGTGATATAGAGGTGACGGTACACTTTTTACCGTGATTCAGATGATGACAGAGCACATCTTGTTGGAGGGAAAACTATCAGAACACGGAAAACACGTTTGTATTTTGTTGATTGAATAAATTTATCCGTTTGTATATTATAATACACACACACGAGACGAGCACGACTTGTCTATCGATTGTAAAATTTATCATTAAACAATTAAAAGTCAAATGTTTTACATTTGTGCATCGACAACATAACGAGTGTATATCATGTGCAATAGTACAATATAAATACCTAGGCACTCATACACAATATTTTGAAATTCATTATTCGTAAATAAATAATGTTTATTGAACCGAATCAGCATTTGTGTAATGTTGATGACACTGTTACCATAGAGAATCGAAGAAAATCATGGTACGATATGTGTCTATCAGTACCATAGAACAATTTAGTCTAATGAAAATTAGAGTTTGATTGTAGTTTTGAAACCGTAGAATAATTTTGTGACATTTTTCGTCTAAAAAACGAAGCTGCAAACACAATCGAATTTACCCAGAACAGCTGCAATTACGACTAGAAAATAGTCCTCATTCAGCTCTAAGAAATTCGTCGAAATATTAGAATGGGTATACTTTAATGCCTTAATATGCGTTGGCCACAAAGTACTAGATTTACGTGAATGTCTGTCTAAGTTCTTTAACCCACAAATACTATCCCTTAATATGCGTTGAACTCGAAGTACTAGATTTACGTTGATGTCTGTCTAAGTCCTTTAACACATAATTACTATCACTCACAATGATGTTCGTCTCGAAGTACTAGATTTACGTCAATGCTAGTAAGTCTTGTACTTCATAGTCTGAGGAACATACATGAAAATGCTAGTGAAACTAGAAGATATGATGAAATTGAATAAATTGAATCGATTAAAATGAAAATCCAATTCAAATTCAATTATTCACTGAAACAATTATGACGAGACGGAAAAACTTTACATGCAACTGTACTATTTTGGTAATTGTATTTTCGTTGGCTTCGCTCTCGCTCGCATATTAGATTACACAAATTGGTAGAAGGAAAAGTTTGTGTATTTTTGGTTTGAAATGTGTGATTATTTTACGAACTAATGCTTTCTAACAGTAAATAGAGCTTTGATGTATCGGGGACGAAAACGGTGGGTTTGCAGAAACTTTCACAGGCTTTCGGGCACTTATATTGAAAAATATTGTGCGTATCACTTCGTTCGGGCAAAAACCTAAAACCCACTGCCTAAGACAGACATGCAAATTACTGCAGATCATCTTCAAATTACTGTAATTTTTGACTTAAGTTTCGTTAAATGTTTTGTTCATTCATTCATTTGTATAATTATATTTTTAACGTGAATAGCTTTTCAAAGGTCCTTGTACGTTGAAGTTCCCTTGACTGTAAGCGATGGGTCTTACACCCACTATGTATGAAAATGAATGATTGTAAATTATGACCAAAAACCTTAAATGGATCGTGTATGAATTTTGTATTGCTTGTCGACATATGGAACAAAATTGGATATTGCGTTGAATAGCCTGGATTCGACAAAATGAAACTCCAAAAGTGGTCTAGCCAAACTATTTTTAGCCTGGCTTTCGACTGTTTGACTTAAACGTATTAAAATGTTTGTCAATTACTTGTAATCACGATCGAATATCATTATTATTATTATGTCATTCTCAACGGATTTCCAAAAACTTTCACGAGGAATGAAATTTCTGGGGTTAAGTTCATGGGTAATACCGGAGTTTTTCCGAAACGAACTTCTTGCGAGATTTCTTTGTTTCTTGAAAAAATATATAACATTTTCACGACCGTGAAGAACCAGAGCGAAGCGAGTTCAGCGCCTTTATTTTTGATTGATCATTTTATGTCATTTGCAAAAATTTATCGAGAAAATCAGTCAGTCCATGGATCTGACCCACCCAAAAGTAGGGCCTAGTTTATATGTATCGATATGGATCATATTCAAGATACGGTACTTTCAAACGTAACCTCAGATTAGTTTCGTGTGTTTTGTCTAACACAGTCAAAAACGAGTTGCCATTTGAGTACTAAATTTAAAATCATGTGTAAAAAAAAAGAACAAACAATGATGGCATTTCAAACGGCCTTGAAGATGATCTACACAGTTCGTGTCTGTCTGCGGATTCAGTGGGGGACTGAAGTTTTGACAAGTTATTTTTAATCGACGTAAAACATAATTCTAAACAAAAAATTGTTTTACGGTATGTCTCTAAAATGCACTGATCTTTTTATAAGATCGTCTAAACTTCGAAACGTACAGACGCTAGTAAGAAAATTACAAATTGGCGGCCCTATATTTTCGATTTTACACTGTTTTTAGAAACTCTTTTGATCAGAATGGTCGATACCCATGTAGTTCTTGCTGAAGAACACTTTACATATACTTATTTTGGGTCGTACTTTGTAAACAAAATAAATTTTATAAAAAAAAATCTGTGCATTTTAGAGGCGTACCGTAGAACAATTTTTTGCTTAGAATAACGTTCTGCGTCGAATTGGTCAAAACTTCAATTCCCCATTGGTTAACAAACAGCGAATGTACTGTCATTAGGTATCGTTCGTAAAATATGTCATGCGAGACGGATTTTCATTTCTTTCTAACCATATTCTGCGTAACTTTCGCACGCGTGACATACAACGAATCCCTTAGATCTATTACTTCTTTCGTTTAAACAATAATATTTGGCAAAAACATTTTTATTTCATTCGATTAGAAACAGAACACTAACCAGAACTAGACTTTCATTGTCGTCATTTTCAATAGCAGATGACTAGCAAAAAATAAACAAAATCATTGTTGTGTAAAGTATATAGATGAGCTTAAAGATGTATTGCATCAACTTAAACTTAACGTTTCTATTCTAAAATCAAAACTATCAGAATAAACGGTTTTCTGAATTAATTGCTTAACACTATTTAAAACTTATGTGGGAGAACAAAACGATTTACCTGGCGAAAATCTAAATATATATTTACCTAAAAGACGTCTGACCCATGCGTCATCATAAGAAACCTGCTCTAAGAAACTGTTCTATTTGACTCACCATCATATCGAATGAATACCTACGTCAACATGCCTAACACAATAGCATGTGTACCCTGAACCTGATTTTTTTTGTCCTTGGTTTTTTTCAAGGATTTTCAAGATAATTCATGCTTACTTGACTTAAACAATTCGGTTGATTAAATATGTATGAAGTCAATGATAACTTGTCTAATTGAAAAAACTGAATATCGAACACATTATGAAAATTAAAGAATTTCTATCAAATAGGTCATGCCGGCGCTGCGCTTATTCGGTAGAAAATGGTTAGCTGCCTCAGACGACCTTGTTTTTCCGTGTTTATTCGAAATATGTTTTCGAGTAGTATGGTAATGATGATCACATTGCGATATTATCACCGTATCGCACATAATATCTACCTGTTTTTCGTTTTTCCAATAAAATTACAGGCTTGCACTGATCGCTTGTGTCACGAACAATTATTGGATAACAACGGAAAATTGTACAGAGGGCGGCCTAGCTGTTCGGATATACATGATTGGGACATTGGCGTTGATCGGAATCAATCTGATACTGTTGGTTGCACTGGTTAACCGAAGTAGTCAAGGTTCAATAACTGACACACATGCCAGGCGGCATGTAGCTCCGTTACTAGTATGCAAGTAAATATAAATGTAATTAATGTTAATTAATTATTTCTACTGCAATTTCGTTCGAATGCGATTTGCCAATTTATAGATAATTGTGCAATCGATTCGAATGGAATGAGTGATTTTCTAACACGAAACATTTCGCACAGATTTCTGCTTATACCACCGGAACTGGGTTTCAATATATTTGGAACGATATGGTCGTTTTGTGATTTGATCCAGTGTACGACCGATCATAAATACTCAAAGACTGTTATTGAAGGTAAGCAAGTAAACTGGTACGTATCGAGGGATCACACTATTATTGGGATGAATAGACTGCAAGGCGATCCAGATACGTATGGTTCCTCGATACAAGTACCATAGCACCATAGCTATACTATTGACTCAACGCACCAGCAACGAAAAGCATCTTAGTTGGATGAACTGGTTTTTATCAGTGTAAGTGGAATGTATGATACACTGTCCGATTGTGGTATCTGAAATCCAGATAAACAAATGCTGGTGCGTTGATTAACTTTTTTTTTCAACTCCATCTGACCAATGTCACTAAATAATCTGTTAAAATGTTATGTCATTGCACTTGACATCGTTACTGTAAATGTGCGAGGGCGAGTGTTCTCTGCAGCGTTTAACATTGTTTCATGAAAGTTTTTTTTATTCATAAAAATGATTTTCAAGTCAACCTATTAGCGCAAACTCCATATTAATATGTTAAATAAGATCCGTCCGTCACTACTTTTTGTTCGTTTCTAATTAGACAACGTGAAATTGACCTTGTATTATCTCGCATTATTTGTTTTGTTTGTCATCAAATGGGCATCACATCACTCATAATACGATAATTATTATGCTAATTATTTCTTAATGATTGCACGTAAGAATGTAATAATAATCCTGTAATCGTTGCAATTTTGTGTTAACATTAATGTGCTTGTAAGTTTAACGATTGCGTTTTCGATTATGACCGAATGTGACATGATACTAATTCGGATATATATGTTTTGCGTCATCTAATGTCGTTTCGTCAGCAAATTAATTTTTTGAACAGCACATTTACGACTCGTGCGGATTATACTAGGGGCTTTTAGGTTTAATGCGTCGTTTCTTATCGAAATTTTGGGTTTAAATTCGAAGCAGAGTCTGTCGAATGGATCCAAAGAATTGGCCAAGTAAGAACAATTTTTGTGGTTTACAGGCAGGAGCGGTTCATTTTCGAAACGTCAAATAAGGGACCTAATACACTGTATGGAAATGAACTCAAATGAACACCGACATAAATTGAAAAGTTTTACTCGCACAAAATACTACTAGATTATTCAGATCCCTAGTCAAATCAGCGCTCCTGCCTGGTTAACTTTACTATGTCGGTCGATACCGATCGTGGAAAATAGTTTATAAAATCGGCTCACTCGTATATTATATGGTTGTGGTAATCGCTCCTTATCGTCCTTTCATTATCTCGAATAAGTTACGAAAAGAGAGGTTCAAGAGCTGATGCAATAAGCAGTGAAGTCTTTCGAGAATTTAAATTCTGAAAATTCAGAAAAATTATTTAAATTCCTAAAGATAAGCCCTGAGCGAATCCCGAAACATTTTTTGCATTCGAAAATTAACCAACGGCAAACATATCGTGAAAGCTATCAATTTGTTCAATCTACTACTTCTTTTGTTAAAACGACTTTCTCAGTGTTTTTGAAGCAAATTCTTTTAGTTCATTTGTATCTTCTATGCTATATAAGGCAATACTAGCCAGACCTCTTTGCTTATAGTTATCTTCACTATCGATAACAGATGACTAAAATAAATGAAGCTGGTCGGTTGTCCAACAACTTGTCCCCTCTAAATTTTATAGAATTCAAAGAATTTGTAAAACTTCTATACATTCATTCTCAGCTATCGTTGTTTTCAATTGGGTGGTGTTTGCGTTGATCATCTTCGGTTTAGCAATTGTATTTGACCCACTTGGATCAGCAAAATACAAAAAAAGTCGCGACAACAATGATAACAATGGACCGACCGAATCGGCAATGCATCGCAAAGTAAGAAAACGAAAACGAAATTCTTTTAAAAATGACTAAACCATGAACTTACAAGGTCTCAAATCTTTGGCTTCGGCGGTTCCGATGGATTTTCTGTTGTTTACGTAAAGATGAATTTGGCCATGAAGCATTCACCCAAGTGGCTAGCTTATTGAGTGCACTGTTTCGTGGTACGGATCTTGTACCATCGGATATAATGGCTGCGTGCATATTGCTGAGGGTTCGTCAAAAACGGGAGACCCGTGAAATGCGACGAATTAGAATGTTGAATGACGACGGTAAAATTTTTGTTTACATTTTAAGTCAATTCATTACCTACATCGATTGTACGACTGATACAGGACCAAGGTATTCGAGCGATGTCCTACGTGTGTTCGCAACATCACCACCATGGATGACATTGAAGAATGCACGTCATTTCAAACGTTTCGCAATGGCGAGTTATGGTTGGCCCTTAGTATGTTATATGCATTGCTGTACCGGTCCATTTCGACTGATTAAAAACTCGACATGTTGTGCATGCTTCAGGTAAATACATAAACAATTCGCAATCAATGATCAAGGTACAATGGTTCTCATCGTATGTTCGTAAATTGGATATGGGTTTTTTCCGTGTCTTTGTCTTGCCAATGTTACGTAGCAATAATTTTCAATTTAAATGATCCGAGAGATAAATCTTTGCGGTGATTCTTAACGTTACCTTGGGCACGGTATTTTTCGCAATGATTTTTAAATTTTTAAAATTGTTTTTTAGGTCGAAAGCACAAGTGGTTGTCGATGATAATTGTTGTTTGTGTCACGTAGCCGGAGTGAAATATATGTCTCGAATGAGAGACGAGGACGTTTTGCATGCATCTTTCAGAAATCATGTATTCGAGGTGAGCACTTTTTTTAAATTAAGAGATTTACTTACTTTGCGGTAGTGATTTGAAGTATGATAAACTCGATACGACGTGGAAGGTATTACATGTCAGACAATTTTAAGCAAAATACATTCGATTGTAATTGGCATGGGTTAAATGTAAAGTAGGTCATTGATACGAGCGTATACTAACGAATGTCCGTTTATATTTACAGCTTCCGTTCTGCGTTCTGGCCGACCATGCCACAAAAAGTATCGTAGTATCGATTCGTGGAAGCTTATCCATGCGTGATATATTCACCGATTTGACAGCAAACGCTGAACGCTTCGACGCTCCGGGCATGCCACCAGATTCTGCAGCACATCGTGGAATGATTGCTGGTGCTGAGCAGCTAATTAAAAGACTTCAAGAAGGACATATATTGGAGAGAGCATTCCATACGTATCCTGAGTACACATTAGTTTTGTGCGGACACAGCTTAGGTAAATTGATTCTTCAGTGACCACGACGACCACGAAATTCAATTTCAACAATTCTTGAATAGGTGCCGGTGTGGCTATTCTACTTGGGGCTAAATTTCGTCCAAAATATTCCGATCTTCGTGTTTATGCTTATGCCACCCCGGCTGGTCTGATAAGCCGTGAAGCTGCCCGATACACCGAATCGTTCGCATTCACAGTCGGCGTTGGTGACGATTTCGTAATGCGGCTGGGAATCGAATCAATTGAAAACTTGCGTACGAGTGTCATCGAAACGTTGCGCGCTTGTAAATTTCCGAAATGGCGCATCATGCTGAATGGTGTTGGCTACGTGTTCTTTGGAGTGCCGTCGCGAGATTTAGAGAAAACATGGAAGGATGTAACCGATATCGAATCAACGCATAGAGAGACCGATGATCCGTTGTTGGAAGTGCGTCACGTTCAGACTATTGCTTCTGCGACTGGGGTAAATTTGTTTTTGTGTTTCTTTTAGTGGAAAATGTGTTTGAGAAATGAGTTTCTCTCCAAACAGGAAGCGACTGTACTGTCGAAAGAAATTTCGCTGCGCAGATTTTCAAAGACCAGATTGTATACCGGTGGCCGCATCTTACACATAATTCGTAGGAAGAAAACTGAATTGGAAAAGTTAGTGTGAAAAGGAACGTCAGGAATGGCAGTATGAGTCTAAGCATTTTTCAATTTTCAGAAAATCGAATACCGGCGGTCCAACCTACGAAATGAGATGGGCAACAGCCGAAGACTTTGCCGAACTGAAAGTCATGCCCAGGATGTTACTAGACCACTTTCCCGACAACATATACAAAACTCTGACCACCGTGTTGGATCAGCAAAAAGCAACGAGTTCGTCGATAACATCGTTGAACAGCATATGAGAAAATGAATCTGGGAAGCAAATTTCCCTCTTTTTTTGTTTAGTTAAACCCAAGTGCCTGAAAATAAACTTACATTCCTTACATTCCTTCGAAAGGAATAATTTGATAGTTGTATCCATCCCAATACCATTTTTCATCCTTTAAAATATAAGCAACCGTTCCGTATCGATTATTTGATTGATCTAAGCGAAATTCTTTAGTTTTAGTGTAAAAAAATATATAAAAACTGGTAGCGGCTACCGGTAATCGACAATATTCACTGTGACGTCTTGTTATTAACAAAGAGAAAAATTAACGATTAACCAAAGATGACGTTCAGTAAAACGGAAAGAAGAAGGAAAAATTCGACCTACACGCTCGGTTCTTATTGAAATTTTGTGTTCCAAGTCAATCTTCTCCAAATTGAATTTTACTAACAATCTCCTACTCCGCCAGTAGGACAAAGCAATTACAATTTATTCGTTTGACGGTACATAAATGGCCACTTTCGAGCGACTTATTCTCATCCAAAATGAAAAGTTCAGAATTCATTCAGGAAGTAGACCTTTCTCTCGGATAAAATTCCACGTGATTCCTAAAGTGTAGAAGATGAACAGGAAGTGTAGATGAATGAAATTACGATGAGTTCTCATGCCCGGAAGGCAAGTAAGACCGGACCCAATTTCTTCGACGACTCACGTCCCTTCCATTAATTCAAAAAATTTCTCCAAAAATTCAAATTTTTTAGAATTTAGTATACGCAATTGCACCACTACTGTAACTGTTGGTCTACCGCTCGCACGTAATAATTGTAAACTGAGTTTTTACAGTTAATGCCAAAACCATTTGTTCCTCAATTTGCTGCAGCTTTTTTACCCAAAAGGCTTTGACAGAACAGGATAAAACATTACCGAAGGCTGCAGGCACCTACATTTTACGAGGAGGATTTTTCCCTCATTAAATTTTACTCCTACCACCTACTTGGTCAACTCAGAAGTGTCTGAAGGCTTTCACACTTGGAAAACAAAAATCTCGCAATGTCCGATTTATCCCATTTCCAAGCCAGTGTTTCAGAACGTTCAGAACCTTGCTTTTACTAGATGATCCACACATCCAAACACACTGTTCAAAGACGTTGATTGTATTGGTTTCATAATCACACGCACACGAGCGATAATATTAAAGCCGTATAAGCGAGCAGTGTGATTGTATGAGTGGATCAGCTGGTAAGACAGCTGAAGCAAACCTTGACACAAATTCGGTTGACATTAACTGTAAATCTTTTCGGAATTGTAATTTTGAGAGCTTGAAACATGCAAAAAAATTCGAAATCAAAAAAATTAAAAAAGGTGAAAAGTTTTGCGGGAATCGGACCTGTTTGTAAATAAAATTCGTTCAGTCGAGCGAAATCTCCATTTTATATATAGATCTTCTTCATCTGTCTCGTGTAGGTCGTCGCTGAAGGCTGTCCCGAACATTATTAACATTCCAAAATAAAAACGCTTTTTTCCCTCTTCGTACTCATTAGGTGTAATTTTAGGCTTATTTAAAAGGAAAATTAAGGATTTTTTTCTTATAGTTCGGTTGTGATAGCTAATAACTTTATTCGACGAGTCGTGCTGTTCAAATTACATTTTGCTAAAGAAATATTAATTAAAATTATGCGAAACATGCGTAGGAATTATTTCGAATTTTACCCATCCATTAGTGAAACGACTCGTTCGAAATAAAATTATCGCAAATTTATAGGAACATTTAAAGTGTTGAATGATATTTTTGTACTCGAATTGTTGTAATGATTACATTAGTTTAATTAAAATGTAAATATAATTTTGAAACATTAATTTGTTGTCTTTGCATTGGTCGAAACTTATCAACAACTACCGAAAGGTTGGAAAATATCTAAGAACTGAACAGTGCAGAAAAAGCCAGTTTGAAGAACAAGAAGAGGAAATGTTATATTAATTGGATTGCAGAAAATAGGTAAGTCCTCTGGTCCTGGTGCTGAAAGACTGGAAGCATATAACAAGTGAAATGATTTGAGATGCAACGAAAAAGTAAAGTATTGATTATTGTTACAAATGCATAGCGTCGGCAGGGCAGGACAGTTCCACTCTTAAGGGTGTAATTTACACAAATTGTGTTATAGTAAGTTACATTGGATGCTGCGAAAGTAATCACGGTGTGCCTGAACTAAATTTAATCAAAAATTTTCTCTTCGTATTTCACTTTTTTAGGTCATAACAAACAACTTTTGTTCGAAGGGTAGAGTGGCACAGCGGGCGCTTTTCTAAATAATGTAAAAAATTAGGCGTGTTTCATCGATTTCCATTCATTTTTATGAGGTACGTGAAATCGGCGAAAATAAATCTCCTCATAATATGGAATCTGTTGATTGAATATTGTTTGTGGACACAAATTAAACATTTTTTTTGTATGGTGACACCAATGGGAAGTGTATAGATTTCGAAATAACTGCCGTCGAAGTAGACGTTTTTCATGTTTTTTTAACGTGTTTGAAGGCAGTTTTATACCAAGTCTATCGGCTTACCATTGGTGTCACAATACAAAAAAATGTTTAATTTGTGTCCACAAACAATATTCAATCAACAGATTCCATACGAGGAGATTTATTTTCGCCACTTACAGCAAAGCTGTATACTTTGGGGAGGTCACGCAGATCGCCATTTTATTAGATACGCGGGAACACACCTTTTCCATACAAACAAATTCACCAAAATTAAATTTGTATGGCGTGGTGAATTTTTTGTATGAAACGTGGTGTGTAACCCGCGTATCTGCATCTGCGTGACCTCCCCAAAGTATACAGCCTTGACTTACAGTACCTCGTAAAAATGTATGGAAATCGATGAAACACACCTAATTTGTTACATTATTTCGAAAAGCCTTCGAACAAAAGTTGTCTGTTTCGACCTAAGAAAGTGACACACGAAGAGAAATCAGAGGTGCAAAATTTTTGATTAAATTTGGTTCAGGCACACCGTGTAATTCATTATATAAGGTAACATTTGTAATAAAAGCAAACTCAATCGTGTGCTCTTGAGCAACAAGCTTGAGCCGAAGGCAAATGTTGCGGAAGTTGATTTCCATATAGGAAGATGAAGAAAATGAACGAAAAATAGTCCACAAATTGCTAATGGACCACTTTCGCTTACGAAAAAATTTCACATAAAAATGTACGAAAAAGGAACCGACGGCACATTGCTACTCAAGACTCTAGCAACAGAGAAACTTTCTATGGAAAGCTGCGTTCGACCTTGTGTTTACAAAATGTGCGGTACAATCTCTTATTGATTTCACGAAAAAAATTTCTACATAACACAACCCAAGTCAGACCTTATCGCTTATATAAGCTGTCGTTGACGATACCAGTTTCATATTTAATCCGGCTTTTATTTAGGGCCTTGCGATGATATATTGTCATAAGAAAGGTACAAATTCGTCTAATCGAATATGATTCCGTTTTGGAAATACATTTTTGATAATCTTAATTATGCTAACCTAGATGATGATAAAAATGAAACCTTTAAGATGGAGGGGGACATCGAGTTTTTCCATCCTTCAGTGCTTCTGCATACCATTTCAATTCGTTAACCAGTTGGTCTACTTTTTGAATAATTTGTTCTTCGTTAGTTTCTCCATTCTCATTCAATGTTTGGTGAACAGTTGGAATAGTCACTCCCGTCGGAATATTTACCATGCCGAGTTCTAACATAAAGGGCAACGCTGCTAATCCAGAAGCTATACCACCATAATTTCCTGTTAAACATTCAATCACAATTGATATCATTCAACATTCAATCACAATTGATATCATTCAACATTCAATCACAATTGATATCATTCAACATTCTAACTCGTCCATTTATAGTACCTCTAGAATAAGTAACAATTCCAGTTGGTTTGTGTCGGAACGATCTAGGTGGAAAGTGATCGATCATGTTCGTTAATGCTGGGGAGAGGGTGTAATTGTATTCCGGCGACAGTAAAACGAATCCATCGGCTTCCTTTATCAATTCATTGGTTTCACGAAGCCATTGTGGCGCTTCAGCCGGATTTCGATAGAAATGTAACGGAGTTTTCAGAATTTCGAACGGAAGCGTAGCGGGATCTATTAGAAATATTTGGTTTATTAGAATCCACCAAATGTAGTTCAACAAACTGTGCTTTTTACCTATTATTACCGGTTCCATGCCGCTTTTTGTGATAACTGCCTTTATATATGAGCAGACACGATCGGCCATACGGTAATTTCGTACAGATCCGATGAAAACAACGATTTTTAACGGTGTGCTTAATGGAGTTCCGGACATAGTTCTCTTCGTAGAATTTGTTCCACTGGTTTTAAGTTTAGCCTGTAAAGGAAATATGAATCATATACCACAACCACTTACACCCGAGACACTCGCTTAAAAAATAAATTTTAGTTGGAAGTCGTTCACAAAAGACGTCACGCCATTTTACGGAATTTGTAAAAACCCATCACGTTTTCTTGAGCACCCACACCCCCTTAATGGTATGACATCATCTTGTTGTGAAAAATATTTTACTTCATAAGTTTTAACATTACATTTTGCCAGGAAAGACTGTAATAGCCCGAACTTATTACTTATATTTTGCAAACGATGTATACAACAGATAACATAGCCGTTCGAGTACGCCTATAATAGTAGATTATTCAACTCTGTGAAACATGTATATAACCCCGAGTGTCTAAATAAACATTTTGGCGGAGAGAGGTGAATACGCTATTTTATCTACCGACGGCGAAATAATACCACTTTATCACATACGCGCGGTGTTCGGATGTCAAAATTACTCAACTAGAAGTTTAATTCAAAAATTACACTTCAGTTCTATGTTGTTGTCTTCGTGACAAGTGTGTAATATATATTTTCACTGCTATTATTTCACCTAGGTAGATAATAGTATATTATGCACCTCTGCCTATATTAGATTATGCTCTCTAAAATGTTTATTTTGATGATTTGGAAGCTATGTACCGAGCCGAAGGCGTGGTATACAATCCAAATTTTCAAAATAAACATTTAGGACAGAGGTGCATACGCTATTTTATCTGACGAGAACAGATATATCAAGATAAACAAATTCGTCCCAGAGGGATAATTCGCTAAAAAATCCTTTTAGCATAGGTTAGGAACGACCGGACGTCTGATACTTTTCACAAAGTCGGTAAAATAGAATTAGCTCAATGACGCGAATCCGCAAAACAATCGAACTGGTACGATCAATCTTATCACTTGTCTGGCATAAATATGATAACCAAATCACTAAAATACAAAACAGTCTGAATATAACAACATAGCTCTAAAAATGCTGCACACAGTGATTTAGGTATCAATAAAGATAAATGTAACCGAAAAGACCGAACCATGCACCGATATTATTACCTGTAAGCCTGATATAATACTGTTTACTAATTGGCAACTATTAAAATCGGTTCATTAAATACTTGAATTCATTTCTTCTCGAAAGTTCAAACATAAACAGTGTGAATATGAATATTATGACGACCAAATGATAAAGCAAAAATACAAAATTTTATCATCGTTATAGTAAACTGTTATCCATTCGATCCATTTGAGTCGTTTTAGCAGCATATGTTAACGATATAAACCAAATTGTATGAAGTTCCGGGTTGCGGTAAATGGAAATTGGAAGGATATGGGAACTGGTAAATTAATTTTGCAGAAATGCTACCAATCAAAATGATAATGATGTGAATACTATACACATGCAAGAGGTATTCTGGCTTTTGATGCAAAGATATGGCAAAAAGAAGAATAATATTGATTTGAATATTTAGAAGGCAAGCATATCGTCATTTAAATTATCGAATCTGTTACTTCTTTCTACGTAAGATAAAGGGATATGTGGATGAGATCGAAATCTGTTACTTCATTACTAATTATTATTTTCATCGTATAAGAGAATATTAGCCAGAAATTATCGCTCATTTTTGTCGTCATTGTCGAAAACAGATGAATACCACAGAACACTATGTTGCTACGAAAGCGGAGCAAAATGTCTTACCGGTTTCTGGTAGAGTTCGATGCCCTGATTACGAAAAGGTCGGGTGCCAGGCTGGATTAATTAAAGTACAGGGTGCAGCATTTTCGTTTTCGAGTCTTTTCGGTCAGATAAAACAAAATATGTAACCATATTATTATTGGAATCGACAGAGAATTATATTTCCCACATTATAGAACTTTTTCCGAATTTTCGGACATCACAGGGTGGTTGTAAAATGTCCCTAAAGTCAAAAAATATTTTCGAGTACCGATTTTTTTGCATTTTTGAACTTGAAAAAAAATTAGGCAGAATAAATGTTCTACGGTTTTGATGCCCGGAAAATTCTATATCGATACAACGTGTTTCATATCGGTTAGCGGTCACCGGGTGCTGCCGAACAATCGATATAATATACTGTTACTGTAGATAATGAGACAAGAAGAACGAAATTTCGGAAATATAGCACACATACAAGTGCAAAAAATACAAATCACAATACAAAACGAAGAGAAAATGGAAATTGAGAAATGCAGTGTTTCAATTATTTTCAAATATTTGTATAACATTATTTCGAGCGCTTTCTCAAAACGTAAGTTAGGTTACACATACATCCATGTGATCTTTCAGCATAAAGTAGTTTTGACATTACTTATCTATCGATGTGCCGAACACACATAAACGTAGTAGTGACACTGAGAGTCAATTTTTCTCCTTTGCAATATGACCACGATTTAAGTGAAGATGTTGCCTGATAACTTAATTTTGTTGATTAATCATTTTATAGATTATATAAAGCCATCCACAGGGTGTGTCTAAGATATTTTTTATGGCAGCAGCTAGTATAATTTCGAAATTCTTCGTGTAACAGGACATTCGATATTTTTAACGTTGCAAATTGGCAACGAGCTATTAGAAAATCATATGAGTGAGTGTTACATAGAAAGCATAATAATTAAACGAATCCAGGCTTTTTTACGTTACGATTTGGCAACTGGTTGTGGATACATACATATACAAAGCTCAGATGAGGATAACTAAGGGCAATAAGTAGAAGTTACTTCAGTCTTCAAAAACTCATCCGGTAAAAAACACTCAACCGCAACCTTAAATGCGAATTGTACAGATCGCTGATTCGATCAGTTGTAGCGGATGGATCAGGAGCTTGGTGAATGACACAAAGTGACTTTTCGATCAATTTTTGGAGGTGTTAATGTGAACGGCAATTGGAGAAGAAGCACGTGATGTGAAGAACATGCAAATGAGAACATTTTTACAAAGTCATCGCTTCGCAGATATAGGTTTCTTCCAAGGCCGTTCAAAATGTCAACCGTCATCCACAGAGAAGCCAACACAACCTCACTTTGAAGTTTTAACGAACGAATTTGTTTAAGTTGCGGTTATGTTTGCTTCTGTGGATGACGATCGGCTGTTTTCGTATTGTCAAAATTCGTTTTTACTGTACGATGGCAGAAACCTATTGGTCCGATTGAAAAAACCAATTACGTTGCCGGTTCCTGAGATTGTACGCACTGACAGTTTGTTTGACCAAAATCCGTAAACTCGAAATTTAATTATTTTTCAGTTATCATTAGACTCGATATACGTAATATACTCGAGTATAAGTCGAAACCGCGAATACCCTTATTATCGAAGTTCGACATAGTCACATACGTGATTTTCAACCAAACAACATGAAGCCTCGACATGAAGCTGTGACGACTAAAATAGTTGAAACAACCAAACTTCTGCTTTTGCCGAGGCTTTTGCTCATTATAGAACGACGTGAAAGTCAAGTTTGGAGAATTGAAAATATTTATTTTCGCAACACATGTGAGAAAATAGTCATTTTCTTCCCTGCGCTGAAACTTTGGAGCCTTTGTTGTAAAAAATTATGTGTTGACCTCGGGCAGAAAAGTAGGAAATTTCATTTTCTCTGGTGACCTTTGCAACACTCTTGCAATAAAATTTCCTACTTTTCTTCCACTTTGTAACAAATAACTATTATTTCACATAGTGATAAGTGCCGCGTGTGAGAAATTGTGTTATTTAGGTTATTTACGTACATATGTTTGCATGCAACGCTTTTCTCGAAAAAGCCACCGAAAGTCAATATTTTTGAAAATTGAAACTTTAGCCTGCCTCCGCTATCAACATTTTTTATCGAGCGGGAACGGAGTTGTTTCGCAGTTTTGCACGATCTATCATCTCCAGCAAGTTTTATTCGTCCGTCTCTTGCAATAGTGTTTCAACAGTTTGAGGAAATAGAGTAAGGATCAATCTAAAGCCTGAAACTACGATCCTTTCTTGAATCTAGAGTTTTGAGTTTAACTCTTGTCCCTCAACAGATCGTTATTGTCGGAAAATACTTTTCGTCATTAGGAAGAACAAATCAATTATTCTATTCTACAAGCTCCGCCAAAAATATAAACCGGCACACTGGTCTTTCCCACGTAAAAATCAGCGCCACCTATCGATTTAGTTGGTTACTCCAATATTTGTCTCTATAATTTCAATGTTGGTAACCATGTGCAAAACACTGACATACACACAAACACACGCATAAAAACTAACTTTTAAATCCTCAGTCAACTTCAGTTCACCGTTGTCGTCGGCAGGCATTATTATTATTTTAGTGCTCCGTGATTATTTTGTGTTTTCCTTATGTAAATGTGTCAAATAAATATTTAAAATGTTAATTATCTGTACAATATTAGTTAGTACATTGTGTCTAACGATTGCCGATGCAGGTAAGCTGAAATTCAACGATTCTTCGAATTATTCGGACGTTACACCTTACAACGCCCTACAATCCCAAATTATGTGCATACGATTGCCGTGTCAATAACAAGTTGTTTGTTACAAAATTCACTCAATATGGTTCAAATGGAATGATGTTTCAGTGATCCTTATCGAATGTAGTCCTTTGAAGGGCCAATTCTAATTGGAAACTGTTGATCAAATTATTGGGCGTGTTCGTTCAGTGTGTTCATGAATGATCAGTGAAATTCTTTTGCATTATTATACTATCGTTATCCGTCAAACGAATGGCCTATCTATGTATAAGTGTTAAGTGTGTATATTACAAGCGACGATCAAAATGAATCATACACCTTTCAAGTTGGAACAATTTTCTTGTTTTGAATGGTGACGTAACGATGTAAATAACAGAGGGAGATCGTCGGACTATTATGATGACCGACGCATGTTGACGCATTAATGAGTTTTCATTTGAAAATTTTATTTTTGTTCTAAGATTAGTGTTGAGAATGAAACTTGTGCAGGCAGGCATCTCGAGCCATGAGTGAACATTATCAAATTAATAGTTCCACAAGCTACACAAACAAATTCATTCGAATTTGTTTTGCTTATCGTACCGAATAGAATTACGCTGAACGGCTAACTACTTTTGTAGCTAATAAAATTCCAATTATTCTCTGCTGATAAACACTCTTTGTTTGCCGGCCGGTGGTATAGCGGGACACCCTTCCTTAATATCCTTTTCTGAAACACCTTTAACGATTCGAGTCATAAATTCGTAACGTTATTTGCTGTGTGGTGTTCATGAAGGGGGTGTTGTGAATTAAAATTTTTATGTCATTGCTCGCCTTCTGCCGACAATCCAATCCGCCTTTATCGTGTTATTTCCACGTAAGAATGATTGCAGTTTTATTCGGAACGAGCCCAAGTCTTGGTGATTTTCCTTTTCGACTTGCAATAACTTTCATTGTCTCTACGACGCATAAACAACAATGTTCAATGATATCTAAGCATGTCTATAACATCTATCTGACATACTCGTCACTTTGTATTTTGTTTCATTTATATTCGAAACGAAGTTACTTAATTCTTGTACGGATTCACGATTAGAGCATATTTCAACGTTCATTTACACAAATGCGCTGAAATTTGATTCAAACAACAGAAAATAGTGACGACATGCTTGACATGTGTCTCTGATTTATCGGAAATTGTTGTGTGATTACTACGTACTTGGGCTCTTCTATGGCTAGATGAAGTAGGTTGAACCTTAATTTCTGAGGCGTAGCTTCACCTTTTCTATCCAGATATCTCGGGGCTCTAACATGGTTTTACCAAAGGAGATAACAAATACCGACCTAAGCATAGATTAGATAGATTAGAGTTTTGGAGAGACGTCTTCAATTGAGAGCAGGACACCAGATTAAAGATCTTTTGTTCCCCACTCCCTGACGTTACGACTTCTTCCCTGTTTTCGATAAGAAATCTCATCTTGGAGTTCATGATACCCGAATGTGTGAAACCTGAGATTGGTATAGGAGTGGACAATCCCTGAGGATATCGTCGGCAACATGATTAACGGGCGTCCTACGGTCCTACCATATCTTTCGAACCATTGAATGGAGTAACTATACTCAAAATCTCACAAATGTTGACAGCTTCCAGCAAAAACAAAGGTTATTGAAATTTGACCAATGGGTCCAAAGATATGGTCGTTAAAAAAATGATTGGATGCCCTATAGTCATCTTGCCGACGATATGTACACGAGTCTCAGGTGCCAGACCACATGAACAGATAGGGTCGATGGACTGATCTATTGTGTGGACATGATCGTTAAGCTTGCAGTGGTTTGTGATTGCACCAACTACTCGTCTTATTTCCGATCTCGTAAGTTTAAGAAGTTCGTTATTCCAGGATTTCGACATTACGGGTCGGAATAGCTTGGATATGAATTCGTCCTTGGTAGGTCGTCTATTGATGTTGATGTTCTTGGTGCAGGCATTGCGCAACCAAAGTTTTTCTAGATATCTTAGACTGCCCTAGTTTTGGCTCCAGTTCTATAAATTCACTGCTCGATCCCAGATTGGCGAGCTTGGAAGTATAGTATTTGTGTAATCTGTGAACTCTTTTGTTCGAAATCCCCCCTAAATTGATAGTTTCCTCGATCATTTGATTGATTTTATTAGCAGTTACGTTTACGTTGCAATAAATTATCGTGAATTATAGTAGCATGGAGTAAGATAGGCTTTTATATGTTTATCAGTCAAAAAACCCTTAGACGATGAGTTGACACAAGTCCTTGGTTCTTCACTTACAAAATAAGTGTAACTGATATTGCTAGCAATAATATAAACATCGAGGAATACCTCTACTGTTCCAGGATTCCTTCGTTCATTTTTTTTTTGCCATTTTTGTGATCCTTCATCTTTCGGAGGTGACACTATCAACATTTTGAAAGTAGTGAAAAAAATTTTGGTTGCAGTTTAAGTGTACTGTTTGTTTCTTCCACTGTATAGTCATGTGTATAGTGTCCATAGCCAAGAACAGTTTCTCAATCCACGACATCAATGAAAACCATTTTCTAATCTATTGACAGAAGCGTATGCTTTTCTAGTGAACAAATGCTAACATTTTCAGAGAAATTTATTTTGAAAGGAAATCAAAGACATTTTTCTAATGAACATTAATAGTATATCGCTCGTTGTGTAAATAGTGTGGCCACTTGAAATATGACCGATGTAATTTTCATTATGAAGATTTTCCTTTGAAATTTAAGATTGGTAAAATAGCAACTTTAATAGCAAGTGAATCAACCATTCGTCATTGTTTATTGTACGTTGTGTTGTTTTGTAGATTCAGTTTGTTTACTTTTGTAAGAATCTCTAAGTCAATGAAATTTCTTTAAACTATTAATTTCATGTGTTCATTAACATCGCTGTGTTTTGGTAATATTTATGCGTCGGATACATCTGTGTACAATGGTTCCGTCAATAAATTCGATGTCGAGTTGAAAAATATTGATTTTCGACAAACTGATTTAGTATTTAGTTGATCAATGACCTCAATCATTCAAAAAAACTAATTGTTTCTCTTTCTTCTATTTTCCAGAATATTATGACAGTTCGTATTATTCGCAATACGAATGCAACGTACCCCTGCTTGACAGAGCCGCTATAACTGCAACATCTGCGCTAAGAGAACGAGGAGCAGAAAATGCACGTCTCAATGGTAAGTAAATAATTCTGTTTGATTGATGACACTATCGTTTTGATTTATTTATTATAATTTAGCAAGTTGAAGCATTTACGATGTGTTTTTCAGTTGTAAACCAATGAATGTAGTTAGGTTGTGACGACCATATCTGAACATATTTTCATTTTATTTCATGTGTCCGTGATCCGAGATACTTATGTACAAAATTTATAATTTCCTGCATCTTTGTGTTGCGTAAATATTTCGGCAAGTGACGTTTAGGCTCGTTCCTCTTTACCCCTAGCTTTAACCTCATATACACTGTGCCAAACCGATTTGTCTTCACGAATATTTAGATTCAAAAAATTACATGGAATGCAATTAGCTTGAGCAAGAATAACCCGCCATCTAAAATTGTATGTACAACGAGTGAAGCACACTATGTGTTCTGATATCACAGTGAAGCTTACTCACGAAAAAGGCTCAGATCAGTTCTTAGTGCTGATCTGAGGGTCTTGGAAAATAAATAGGGATTCGATTTACAACCACCAATTTTCCCTTTCACAGGACAATTGAATAAATTTTCCGAGAAATGAAAACTGGTCTGTTCTGAACCTTACTATCCTAGCAGCTTTTCCGTCCCTAACAGATTCTGGATATCTAGTGATCCGCTACAAAATTTAAATATAAACTTGTACATCTGCAACGATTAAAATCTCTACGAGTTTGCTCGATATGGATAATATCTCTGTTAGACTTGTAGTGTCTGGTTATGCACCATTTAGACGTGGTTCCGGATATTATGGTTTCTATTAAACATTAAAATTTCCCTCAATGTTTCTCATTAATTATTATTTTTCCTTCGTCCGAATCAAAGAGTTTTTTCTACTAAGAGGAAGTCAAAATTTTTTCAGATGTTACACTTATGTAAACATCACCATTGCCGATGTATAATTTTAAAAATAACGACCAAAACGTAAATTGAAAAGTGATCGAGTCGTTATTATTATAGATGTAACAAATATATTCCGTAATAGCAACGGAGAACGAGAACTGAAACAGAAAAGAAAGACAAAAAATTGTTCACTCGAATATTTCCTTAATATTTTACCCACCCAACTCATATTCATGTTAATTAACTGACTCGAAAATTTCGTATATTTTTAGAATATCGTGAATTTTGTTGGTAGCTAAAATTTGTCGCGCAGACAAGCCATTTGGAAAAGTAAACAGTCGAATTGAAAAAAGAATTTTCTCTCTGTACACACGGCAAAAAAGAACAGGATTTCTGTTGCCCAATTCTTTCTAAAAATAAGTCATTGTTTTGTTGCGTGCATCGATTTCGATTCCATCAACAACAAAACAAGTCAACACGAAGCAATGTAATCATTGACTTTCGTCAATTTTGTTAAACAAAAAACTTTGTTAATTGAAATGAGAAACTTTATTCCCCTCCTCCACACTCTTGCAGCAATAAAATGCATTTCATTTACTACAATTAATAGAAACAACAAAACATCAAAACAAAATTCCCATAAATCATATAATGCGGAATTACAAGGAACATTATGTCAATTGTCAATAATATCCGAACCCAATCTAATCAAGCAGAATGCATGCTGTTTTGTATTCGCCTGTCTTAGCCAAATATTTATTCCCGAATCAAAATGGAAACAAAGATTCCGATCAAATTTAGTGTTTACCACCAAAGCGGGTAAAGTAGTGATATCGTGTTCGGATATAATAACAAAAATGGGCTGAGATGTATTCCGTTTAACATATCGACCAAATAAATTACAAAACAAATTTAGGGTAGTGAACTTTGGCGAATTTATTTGGTGTTGTGTCTATATTTGGCATGAATGTTGTTTTTTCATTACTTCTGTGCGAATAATTTTTTGAATATTATTCGCTGTGGAGCAGAACCGTTTGCTAATTTCACCGAAATTCAATTTAATTTTAATGGAAAATTCTTCAATTTCTCGCACTATTTCACTTCAGAAGTGACACGGAATTCGATTTCCATGAAATTTAATATTAATTAGATCAGACAGGATGTAGGATTGGTCTACCAGAGTGAGCCGCCCACGAAATATGCGAGCAAATTTTAATTGTTAATAATGTTCAAGTGGAACAATGTCTAGACGAATCAAAATCGAATACTCTGTAGCTATGTCTCCAGCCACTTTATTTCGATAGAAATGAGTAGATGTTGTGCTAACACATTTACATTATTTTGTTCTCAGCCTTGTATAAATGGAAATTGCATCGAAATTTAATCATAAAATCTGTTAAGTATTACATACGACGTTCAACTAATGAAGTAAAAGATTTTGTATCAAAAAATAGGATACCAAATCTTCTACTTCAATACTTCAAACAAATACTTTGCTGCATAAAATCACTTCAATCGGGGAGCCATTTCTTATTTTTGTCGTTCTGTGATTTATTGTGAATCACTAATCTCTAGAAGCAAAAGAGGACCGTACAACTATTGCCAACCTGTTTATGTTTATAAATACCGCGTCGCTTATAAATTACAATCTCAAATTGCGTTGAATGAGTAGCGAAACTTTTGAATTAATTTTTTGGGGAATTTGCCAAAAAAAAATCGTTTTTGCATCGCCACCAGGTTGATTATTTCTTAAATGAAGTGAAATTTCTTTTTTCGTTTTATTCGTAGCTTAGATTTATGTGTGACTTAATGGATTTTAAACTTTGACGGCCATTCCACCATGGCTGTATCTTTAAAATGTTTTCAAGTTTTTGGTTCTCGAGAAATTTAAGAATGTGAACGTCTACTGGACACACGCAAATAGACCGTGTTTTCTTACTTAGATTCGTTTTGTACAATGCAAATCGTTTTATGAACAATTAGGTCATTGCAACATGCCGACTACAGTCCGGCTCTACGTTTCCATCGTTGTAGGCATTGTTTTATGTGTTGGATGTCTGAAATAGTTTTGTGTGGTTTGGTAGTTTAAATTTCTGTTGACAATTTGGGATAAAATCTTCAGCATTGTCGCCTACAAGTCTATATTATACGTTGCTTCATATTTGGTTTCCAACTTCCAGTTATCCAACAAAGTGGTCGCTGAAAATTATGGCAAAAATATGCACATAACTTCGGTGATGAGAAAAATCGTTAGAGAGCGGTTACGATATACGTGCACCGATCGATACTCATACTCGAGACTCTTACAAAGACATTGAAAAGATATAATGACGCTAGTCAGTGAAACGTTCATAGAATGTTGAGTTGATAGGCTAACATCGAATCCACGGAAAAAGCGAAAGTCTGCTCGCACTACTAAGAATGTTAAATGGCTTTTGTGAAAGACAGGTCCCAGACGCGAGTTCAGAAATCGAATTCACCAAAAAAAGCTCTTTATAGCTTAAGTTAGAAGAGTCGAATTAGGTCGACCCTTTTCCGACCAGGTTATTTGAAACTCACAGAAAAACACTTTTGGACCCTCTGTATGGAGCAGGAACGAATCTATTCTCTATTTTCTTCTGTTAGAAACAATTTTTTCCCAAATTCGTGAAAAAGTTTCGAATATTCAGAACTAGCTTGGAAATGATTCGTTGCTCAGATGTCACACCTTCAGAGCTGATTCCCTCTTTCATTATCAACGACGTAAAGAAAATCCTTTTCTAAATCGAAACGAATCCTTACAGTCTGACAATACGTATTTCCTCTAAAGGTGCGTTAAACTATGGGATTAAAATGAATGGGACATTCCCTTTACGATAAAGGTGCGTACACAACGACTGTAATTTGACTTCTTAAATCCGATTAAATATTACATTAAAAAATGAACTTCAATCATTTTCTATGGAAGATTAATCGGCTATGGGTTGGCAACTCATTTTTTTTGTGTCACGGTACTAGTCTCCAACGAATTTACAACATAAATATCGTGACTTCGTCGTATATTTTAAGAACGATAGCAACTCATTCTCTGCGTTTGTTTTCGGAATAAAAATCACTAAACTTTACGAACAACCGGAAGGGTAAATTTTATTCGTTCATTTTGATTGTATTGCATAGGTAGGGGAGGTGAACAACACTTCATGTTTCATGAATTCTTGTACGGTTTGTTCAATACATCTAAACAATATTGACGATCATTGTCTAATAAAGGCACTGAATCTCTGGTCAAGTCGTCGAACGTAACCAACTGGAAAGTATGCGAATCCTTTGAGTCATTATGGTTTTCAATAGCGACAGCTACACTGTGCTCGTTGTCGATTAGAGATTCTTCAAAGATCCAATTTTCCAATAAATCACCGTTGACTTTAACCGTGGTATCCGTTACCACTTGATTTGACGACAATGTCTTGGTATTGAGCGTAAAATCAATTTTCTGTAAATCCATGCTGATGCCAACACCAACATTTTTCACGTAGCTCTCTTTCAAGCACCAGTGCCGCATAAATGCTTTTGTCTGACCCAGTTCGTCTGAATTGTTTCGAATACATTTCCATTCGCTGGCTGTAAAATTACGGTGCATTATGCGGAAGAATTCACTCAACGGCTTACCACCCGTGTATTCAATTTTCATCACATCAACCCCTATTGTTGTTGACAATTCCTGTGATTTACGATGATCCGATGATAAACAACATCCGGCCAATACAGCATACGACCCTTGGTGTGACACATTAAAATCAACATAATGCGACGACGGATGATGTTGTGACGGCGCTAAAAGCGGTTTACCTCGGGCATCTCTGTCGAATCGAATTTCTTCGTACGGAATGTTGATTGTGTCTCGAACGAATTTTCGCATTAACAAACGGCCGATGATTGAACCGTCAAAGTCTTCGCGAAACATAAATTTTGCGAGACGTGTTTTCTCTTCGGTTTGGATGCATGATGTTGCCAGCAGTAATTCGTTTAATGACGGACGCCAAGTTGATAGATCGAATGCCCATCTGGCATGTCCGTTCCGAAGTGACATTTGTGATGGGAATGTAATTTAAGTTGAAATTAATTTTGGAAAAATCACTCCGCGAAAATCGGTTTTGTTTTTATGAAAATACCAGTCAATGACATTTCGTATGTCAAACCATTTAACATGTAGAGATATATAAGTGTAGCCAACATTGAGAATGTAAATTACGATACGAAGACAGTATCGTGGACTACACATATATACGACACATACTACGTTGGTGTGTGTTCGATTTAATTAAGAAATTTAATAACTAAGAGTCGACGTTAGTATCTAACCATTTCAGGCCTTGTTGCTTTCAAGAAATCATTTACTTAACGATGTCACAAGCGTACTGTAATTGGCCTCATGTTTTTAAATCTTTACGTTCCTCTGCTCTACCCCTTCACCACCCATATACTATCAATATACAAAACATAGCACTACAAACTCAATATAGAAATTGAAATAGTTGCAGAGCATAGAGAACGTTAGGTTATATTACATGTTCCAGGTGTGTCTAATGTCCGTAGCGTCACATCAAAACTTATGTTTTCCATAGAACCTGGCGTTTATTTACATACACAAAGCGATCAATTGCTTCTCGGTAACCCTTTTTTCTGTACGCATTCCATGAAACTATTTCATGCTCTTCCTGAATCGAACTGGCAATAAAAACTTTTTAATATTTTTTTAATTCGATTCCTATTGTTCAATCAATGTGTATCGCTTTGAATTCGATACCGAGTAATTTTCACCAATGTTACAATGTTTCAATGGTTTCAATATAACAAAACAGAGAAAAGTCTAAAAACAAAATTGTCACCCCTCAAAACCGTCGCGTTTTTCTTTCAATCACATAACAACAATCCGAAACCCAAAACAATTGTTTGTTTTTAGACACAATTCATCTTTTCGTAAATAAATAGGGCTGTAAGAGTATATACCTAAAGTTAATCGCTTCAATAAGCATTAACGGTAAACGGACTACATGTATATTGGGAAACCAGCCATTCAGCACCAAACAATATACATGCCAATATAATAACCATCAAATATGTTTCATGCTCAGATTTTTCGCTCTTAAACCTAACATTCACTTTTCGAATTTTTCGTTTGCAATTGAACGGAACAGGATGGGGATTGTGTGTATTTCTAAGCTCTATACAAATAACATTTGATTGCAAGTTTTATCGTGTTTTACTGCACCACAAATTTTATTTGATTTCTTTTGGAACACATGACACTATTGAACACTAATGTTGATGTTGATGATTGAACAAAATTAATTGGTCAACTACTACAGGAAAGGGCAATCAAAAATTTCAGCCTAAGTTTGCTTCAGCTGATTTTCAACTGGTTCACTCATACAAGCAATTTTGGTTATGAGGGTTTAGACGGATTTAACCGTGTGGTAGTGGCAGAACCGAATAAACATGCATACCCAGTGTTGTTTGTATCATCAGCTGAAGCAAACTTTATGTCCAAATTCTATTGCCCTTTCCTGTACTGTGAACTGTGGATGAAAAACAATGTTCATGATATCGAGGCGAAAGGACTTATTGACCATTTAATTTCGTATAGGCGTGTCATAACGTCTATTCTATTCACTATGATAGAACCTCCGAAGAAACCGAGTTAGAATATCTCATATCAGATACAAAGTCAATACGTTGCCACAATTAACAAATATTTTAGTTAGAGAAGCTTTTTACACCTTTTAAAGAGTAATCCGTTTTGCACGGACCATTATGTTACTTACAATGTGTAGTACGTGTATACTGTACATACAAACGCAATTAGGTTTTAAAACACAAGAAAATCCCTTCGAACACACCTTTCATTCTACCCTTATTCGATTTAACCATTTAAGCCAGCAAGAATTAATGGTTTTTTGTTGTGATTAATTGAAGTTGAAGGCAATCGGTTCCCTTAACAAAAAAACCTTTCTAATCCATAAAAATACCGTGTAACTTAAGAGGAACGTTATGAAAATTTTCATTTATTAAACCAAAAAAACACTCATTAATATCCGTTCAGCTGGTACATCTTGGACTGCCAAAAATTCTGATTTCGCTCAACAATTGATTATTGACTTGGGTAACGTGCGAAACATTACGAAAATTGCAATACAGGGCCGTCCCCATAGTATTGAATACGTTTCCGAGTTCACGATAAGCTATGGCTATAACGGACTCGATTTCGCCGATTACAAGGAACCCGGCGGAAATGTGAAGGTAATTTTTTATTTGGGATCGAATTGGCGGTAGTGGCAAAAGAAACAAGTGACAGATACAAATTAGGCTATCGACAAAATGCAATTAACACAATGAAAATGCTTCCTGGATTGTTGATTATGATGCAGACGTGTGTACATGTGATCCATTCATTTATGTAGAAAACGTGTCTGCATTGAATGGAATTCGATTTACGGCTCATATCCGCTGTACAATGTAATCATAGAAATAGTTCAACTCATCTAATGATCCACCTAACACAATGGATATTGTTTATAAGGGGTTGTATTGCATGCACTTCGCTTTTTAATTCTTTTCTTAGATATGCCTGGTGTGTAGTTTTGGCTTATTATTACAGGAAAGGGGAATCAAATTTCAGCCGAAATTTGCTTCACCTGATTTTCAGCTGGTTCACACAAACAAAACTGTCGATGCATGTTTATACAGTTTTATGTTTATAAACAAACTTAAGCTGAAATTTGATTGTTCTTTTTCTGTACGAAATCACAAAATTTTTATTTAAACAAAAATTCGCTAAAAACAATCAAACCTTTCTAGCAATTAATTTTACAATGAAAACAAAACTAACAAAATCCCTAAAACAAACCCCATTCATTAAGGTATGACTGCATGGACGCCCGTTGAGAATAATTACTATAATTTTCTAACATTTGATTTGGGTGAGAAAAAAATGATCAAAAAAATTGCTACACTTGGCAGAGCAAATACGAAAGAATGCGTTACCGAATATATCATTCAATTTTCGGATGATAATGAACAGTGGCGTTCCTATGTGAATCCTGACGGGGAGGTGCAGGTAAACGATGTGAATTTTGGTGTGAATTTATTTTTGTGTTTTATGTTGCTGGAATTTTCTTTTCTTTGATTTGTCGGACAAAATTTATGGGGAGCCGAAAAAGGTTTTTTTAAGTTCAATTGGTGAAGGTGTAGTTGAATAAGACAGGATAAGTTCGATGGGAGGAAACCACACGCATGGACGTTGTTCAGTACAGGGTTGGGCTGAGTTAGTCGAGCGCTCCCTTTTTAATTTTGCAAAATTTCGATATTTTTAGTCAAAATTTCTTATGTCCAAAGTCAGATTTCGCAATTTCACTCCAATTTTTTCCAAAGACGTCGATTACTGAACATTCCTCAGTGAACCAGAAATTTTCGTTGATTCCATCCATTTACCTTTAGTAAGTTAGTGGTCACTTATTCTCACGAATTTTCTCAAATTTTCGCGATTTTCTCAAATTTTCACAAAACACCTTTTGCGAAAATTCACGAAAATTTGAGAAAATTCGTGAAAATATTTTCGCGAATATAGGCACTGTTGGTGGTTCAATCGAATCAGCTGGTTCACAGAAGAATTCTAAGATGTCGACGTGTTAGGAAAAAATGTTAGTGTAGCTGCAAGGAAAAATTTTGCCTTTGAACGTCGTAAGAAATGTTGGCTCTAACACCCCCCCCCCCTGAACAAAAATAAAGTTTTACCGAAAATGTACCCAAAAATTGATCGCTGTTCTGAATAGAGGGACCCTAGGGGAGTTCAAAACGATGGTCCGTTAAGCTGGACCAGATGCTTCCCCAGCCCATACAATTTTTTCCTTAGTTGTATGGGTGTGGGGAAGCATCTGGTCCTGCTTAACGGACCATCGTTTTGAACTCCCCTAGGGTCCCTCTATTCAGAACAGCGATCAATTTTTGGGTGCATTTTCGGTAAAACTTTACTTTTGTTCAGGGGGGGTGTGCTAAATACATAAATTTTGCAAAACAAAAAGTAGCACTCGACTAGCACTGCCCAACCCTGGTTCAGTTGTACACCAAACTTTAACCTAACATTGAAAAACTTAACCAAACTCAGACACTTTGATAACATTCAAGCACTTTAATAACACTTCACACTCCCGTTCACAATTATCCATTTTGTGGTATTCCTCTTTCATCTAAGCTTCCCTTTAATACACACTTTCGTTGATTTATTGGTTTTGTTTTAACTTAAAAAGTTAATTTGTATTTGTCATACTTTTTGCGTTCATTTATTTGTTTGCTCAATCAATCGAATACTCACCGACCACTAAATGCAATACCTTCCAATACCATCTAGATGTTCAAAGGTAATATCGATTCAGACTCGATAAAGTACAATTCATTCGAAGTACCAATCATTGCTCAATGGGTACGCATAAATCCGACCAGATGGCGAGATCGAATTTCTCTACGAACAGAACTGTACGGCTGTGAATATTGTAAGATCTAAAGTCGAATTAAACAAAAAAAAATCCGATCCAAAAGTGCTCATTCCGATCCAATTTCAGTTTCCGAAAACTTAGCATTCAATGGTTCCAGTCTGGTAAGCTTAAGTCTACTCAGGGATCCCATTTCATCGACACGCGAATCCATCAAATTTCGCTTTAAGACAACTGTTGCCAATGGTGTGATGTTGTACTCTCGTGGTACGCAAGGTGATTATCTGGCTCTGCAACTGAAAGACAATCGAATGGTTTTGAATATTGACCTGGGATCGAGAATAATGACATCGTTGTCGGTGGGAAGTCTGCTGGACGACAATGTTTGGCATGATGTGGTTATATCCAGAAATCGACGTGACATCATATTCTCTGTGGATCGTGTTATCGTTAAAGGACGGTTGAAAGCTGAATTTAATCGATTGAATTTGAATCGGGCGGTAAGTGATAAGACTGATAAGTGATCCGATGGAGTGTCTAATTGAATTGTTTCTAAAAGCTGTACATCGGTGGTGTTCCAAATATGCAAGAAGGAATGGTTGTTCAGCAGAACTACTCCGGTTGCATAGAGAATCTATTTCTGAACAGCAGTAATGTCATTCGTGACATGAAGTATGCCTATGAAATCGGTGAATATTTCAATTACCAAAAAATTCACGTTGGATTCAATTGCCCGGTGAGTGTTCGTGATTACGTTGATCGATTAGTTTCGTCTGACCAAAAATTTCATTTCCAAGGATCCACCAATCACACCCGTAACATTTTTGACTCGCGGCTCCCATGCTAAGCTGAAAGGCTACGAAGGTGTTCATCAAATGAACGTTTCATTCTTCTTCCGAACGTACGAAGACCGTGGCATTATGTTCTATCACGATTTCACGTCACGTGGATACGTTAAGCTTTACCTGGAGGAGGGCAAAATCAAAGTCGAAATTAAAACGGACGACAATCCGCGTGCCATTTTGGACAATTATGACGAGCAATTCAACGATGGCCGATGGCATTCGTTGGTGTTGACAATAGCCAAAAACAGTTTGGTATTGGACATTGATCAACGACCGATGAGAACCACAAGACTTTTGTCCATGACAACGGGTGGAGTTTATTACATTGCCGGTGGAAAGACTAAGGACGGATTCGTTGGATGCATGCGAATGATATCGATTGATGGAAACTATCGAGTTCCGTCTGATTGGAAGGTTGGTTGAACGAAATCTTGCCAATTTGTTGTGGTGTTTTAACATTAAATCAAAATTGTCGCTTCGTTAGGACGACGAATACTGCTGCAAAGACGAAATCGTTTTCAATTCGTGTCATACTATCGATCGTTGCAATCCTAATCCCTGTAAACATGGTGGCATCTGTCGTCAAAATTCGTTGGAATTCTTCTGCGACTGTCAAAATACCGGATATGCTGGGGCTGTTTGTCATACATGTAAGCCGGTTTTGTAAATGCAATCAAACTGAAACATAATTCAAATTCAATTGTCTCCCACAGCGCTAAATCCTCTATCCTGTCAAGCATACAAGAATGTACAGGCTGTCCGACAACGGGCAAGTATTAAGATCGATGTTGACGGCAGTGGTCCGCTGGATCCGTTCCCAGTTACATGCGAATTTTATTGTGAGTAACTTCCATGGTTGGCCTTTGCACACTATTGACACAGAACTTACATTTTCAGCTGATGGACGAATTGTTACCGTTTTGAGCCACAGCAAAGAACACACAACTACCGTCGATGGATTCCAGGAACCGGGCTCATTCGAACAAAACATCATTTACGAAGCCGAACTACCTCAAATCGAAGCCTTACTGAATCGTTCGCACAACTGTTGGCAACGACTCACTTATCAATGCCAATCATCCCGACTATTCAATTCACCATGTAAGTTAACCATTAGAATGGAACCGAAATCGACCAACAATTCGAATCTCCATCACAATAACGTCTCTTTAACTAGCCGATGAAACGCTGCCTTTCCGTCCGTTTTCTTGGTGGGTTTCCAGACACAATCAACCGATGGACTATTGGGCTGGCGGTAAGTTTTTACCGATTTTCTGTTGTTCAACAAATTCTGATTTCAATCGGCCACAGGTCTACCTGGTTCTCGTAAATGCGAGTGTGGTATTCAAGGAAGCTGTATCGATCCAACCAAATGGTGCAATTGTGACTCTAACACACTAGGTTCGTTAAGACATGCATTCAAATAGAGATTGCAAAATCTAAATTTACAAAATTTTGTCTGCAGATTGGCAAGAAGACAGCGGTGACATTAGGGAAAAGGAATATCTACCTGTCAAAGCGGTTCGCTTCGGTGACACGGGTACACCGCTCGATGAAAAACAAGGTCGATACACACTGGGTGCGTTAATGTGCGAAGGTGACGATTTGTTCAACAATGTCGTCACATTCCGAGTTACGGACGCTACGCTAAATCTTCCACCGTTCGATATGGGTCATTCTGGCGACATTTACTTCGAGTTCCGAACAACGGTCGAAAATGCGGTTCTGTTCCACGCTAAAGGACCGACTGACTACATAAAATTGAGTATAATCAACGGCAAGAAGTTGCAATTCCAGTATCAGGCAGGCAGTGGTCCACTTGGTGTTAATGTGGAGACCAGTTATCACTTGAATGACAACCAATGGCATTCGGTCAGTGTGGAAAGGAACAGGTGAGATTTGATCATTGATCGAATTAAGAGGTGTGAGTGACTGGAAATCGTTTCGTTCTGCTTTATAGAAAAGAAGCTCGGCTTGTGGTGGACGGAGCCCTGAAAGCCGAAGTCCGAGAACCACCAGGTCCAGTTCGTGCTTTGTATTTAACTTCCGAGCTCGTTATTGGAGCAACCATTGATTATCGCGATGGATTTGTTGGGTGCATCCGCGCCCTTTTGCTCAATGGCATTATGGTTGATTTGAAATCGTACGCCACTCGCGGTCTGTATGGAATTTCACCAAACTGTATTGGACGTTGCGAATCGAATCCTTGTTTGAATAACGGAACCTGTTTCGAGAAGTACGACGGGTACAGTTGTGATTGCCGTTGGAGTGCATTTAAAGGACCGATTTGTGCTGACGGTAGGGAGAATTTGATTTTGACTGTTTTGTCCCAGTTTTTACCGTTCTTTTTACCCCAGAAATCGGCGTCAATTTACGATCCAGTTCGATGATCAAATATGACTTCTTGGGTTCGTGGCGTTCGACCATTGCTGAGAGTATTCGCGTTGGTTTTACCACAACTAATCCGAAGGGATTTTTGCTCGGATTCTCGTCGAACATTACCGGCGAATATTTGACATTAATGATCTCAAATTCAGGTAAATCGTCAACCTGTCACCGACCGATTTCTTCTTTACTGACAAAATCGATCATTTCCAGGTCATTTGCGCGCTGTCTTCGATTTTGGTTTCGAGCGACAAGAATTGATTTTCCCGAACAAACATTTCGGATTGGGTCAGTATCACGACGTTCACTTTTCACGCAAGAATTCCGGTTCCACGGTGGTGCTGCGCGTGGACAACTACGAACCGGTCGAGTATCATTTCGATATCAAAGATTCGGCGGACGCCCAGTTCAATAACATTCAGTACATGTACATCGGCAAAAATGAGTCCATGCTGGATGGGTTTATCGGTTGTGTGTCGCGTGTTGAATTCGACGACATTTATCCGTTGAAGCTGCTCTTCCAAGAAAATGGACCGGGAAATGTGAAATCGCTGGGAAGTGAGTTATAAATGGAGTGAAACTTGAGGGGGGAAAAGTTATTTATTGACGCGGTCGGATTTCTTTTCCAGCTCAATTGACCGAAGACTTTTGTGGTGTTGAACCGATAACGCATCCACCCATTGAAATCGAAACGAGACGACCGCCGATCATCGACGAAGACAAATTGAGGAAAGCTTACAATCAGGTCGATTCAGCTTTATTGGGATGTAAGAAATCAGAATTGTCTTGGCATCGATTCGTGTCTCTCTAATCCTGTTTAATTATCACAGCTATTCTGGCAATCATTTTCTTGTTGCTGGTGATCATGGCCATATTAATCGGAAGATATTTGTCGCGACACAAGGGTGAATATTTGACACAGGAAGACAAAGGTGCTGACGCATGTGATGATCCAGACGAGGCCATTGTAAATTCAGCAACTGGTCATCAAGTTACGAAACGAAAGGAATGGTTCATTTAAATAGGGGGAGGAAAAGAAAATGTTTTTTTTCTTGTTAGTCTGTAAACTTGTAGACGTAAGTTATGTGTGATAAGATCGAATGAAGAATATTTTTGTAAGTGACACGAAAAGCTGGGAGGGAAGACGAGACGAATAATGAGCGAGGAGAGAAAATTTCTGAAAGATTTTTGTCTGAGGAGTGTGACCGCTAAGTTGATTCAAAATTTTCGGTTTTTTTATGTTTTTATCTTGGAAGCTTCTTTGGTTTTTCGAATTCATTTTTTTTTTCATTTCGATTTTAAGACAACTCAAGATCTTGATTTTACCGTCCATTTTGTTTAGTTTCTTTTTTAATTTAATTTAATTTAATTTTTTTATCAGAATTTACATTTTGTTTGATTTAAGAGCTCAGCGAAAAAGCGAAACACCAAGCAATTTTTCGGATTTTAGTTAAGTTAGAGCTGAAAGGCCGATTTTGAACGAAGTAAAACTTATAAGTAAGTAAGGCGAAATCAATTCACAAAATTGATTATAAAACATTTTTATTTTGTAAATAAACTGAAAAAAGGAAATTTCTAATCCAATAACCTTACCGTATAACCAACCTACAACGCCATGTTGATGATCTATCTGCATTACTTATGACCATGAATTTGTTCTGTCGAATCATTTTTCTGTTCAGCCTCCATGTCCGTACATTAACCTACAAGCAACTTAAAGCGCACCACGAGACAATTAAAACATGAAGTCGTTCACGCCTTTTGTTCCGGACGAGATCTCTTACTTCATTTGTTATTGAACATATTTCTCTCTAATATTTCGAGGAGAGTTTGTCGTTGTCGGTAACATTAATTTATGACTTACAGGCAGTTGCTGTTAGGTTAACCAACTAATGACAGTAAATTTACCATTTTTTATTACTTTTTAACTAGCGATTCCGTAATTCCATGTTCACCAAAAGGTCTTTTTTAGTGTCAGTTTAGGTTAACCTTTCATAAACAGCAGGTCGTCGGATGTAGATAACTTCGCCAAAAATCAGCAATGAATAGCGAGATGCTCGGCCAAAGGTATATGTTAAAGCCAGTGAAGTACAAGATTGTGTTGTCTGATGAAGTTATATTTAGATCGAAGGAAGTAATTGGTGATGTACGCTTGCCGTTTACGAAAGGTTAACGTCCTCATTCATGGATCCGAATAAACTTTGCATGTCTTCCAAACATTAGACCTATCACAGTGGTGCCACAGTGTTCCTTAATTTGTTGGACCAAATTTAAGACAGTAATTTCAGGAAAATTAAGCGAAAACCCACTCAAAATTCGCTCATTTAAGCGATAAATTAGCGGGTTTTTGTAAGTTTTCGCGAAACTCTTGTCTTAAGTTATGCTCTGCTGACATAAATTCCGTTATGTCATTGGTTGCAAGCTTAGACATGGATTGAAATATGATAGTCTTTTAAAGACACATCGGGCGTTCTGTGACTTTAATTTCTTTTGTTTTAAGTATCACCCACAAAATCTCACATTCCATTCATGTTCCATTGATCAATCTCATCTGCATTTTTTCCTTTTCAAAAAACATTTGTTTGTGAAATGAAAGTCGGGTCTATCTTCTACTACTGTTACCAATGACACTAATATCTGATACTAATTCCTGCCAATAAAGAAAATTTGCTGTAAAAAAACGGTTGTTTATTGTTCATACATAGGAGCAAAGTGTTTGGTTCACACAGTCACCAGTGCCTTCGAACCCTAACATCTTTTTTCTATTCAAAATGATTTGCTGGCTGGTCATATGAGAGGGAAACATTTTTAATTTGTATTTCTATTGCTCACACATTCATAAAATCGTAAAGTCATTTGTGCGGAAGTTTGAATGGATTTTTCTTTATTTAGGAATTAAAGACAAAGACACAGTTAAGATTATGTAGAAAGAATTTTTAAGATTTTTTCGATTTATTAAAAACAAAAAAAATTAAAATTATTGCAAAATGACGCAATTGATGCATATTTTTCTTCACCACATAGTCTTAGAGAATTAGAATAACAAAAAGAATTAAATTTTGAAAATGAAATTTCAATCAATATCTACTTTTGAGATTTGTTCAGCGAAAGAAATTGATTGTTTTGTTCTGGTAGAGACTAAGTTCATTTTCTCGAATTTGTACAAAATAAAATTTAGATTTTTTTCACAGACCCATGTTTTTCTCTTCCATTATACCGTCCAATCACACTACAACATTTGGACATAGGATCTTGCTTTTCCGAGAGCTGAATATTGAAATGAAATGGGACATATGCATCTGGATTGTTTTATTGTTTTGACACATTACACAACTTCAGTCTTCACAGAAACAATGAAAAATGGACGTCTTAATCGGATACGAATGAGTGCACCATAAACGAGTCCGTGGTCTTGTCGTCGCTCCAACATTTCGATTCGAGCTAGGATCGAAAATTTTACCCATTAGTTGCGAATTTAACGATTAAATGGTGGCTATTTCTCGGAACAAGCCAGGTTTGACCTGAACCTGAATTAACCTGATCACGAATTTTTAAATGCAGGTCTAAGAACTTCAGGTCAGTTTTAGGGTAATCTTGACAGTTTCGGTGCAAATTTTCAAGTTGACCTGAACCTGACTTGACTTGAACCTGAAGTAATAAAACCTGATCCAAAACAGTTCAAAATTGAGGTTAACCTGAAATCTTAAATTTAGGTTCAGGCAAAGATCACGTTTAGGTGAACTTGAAATAAATCAGCTCGCCACATACCTTTAATCAGTAGCTGCGAAAAAATTTTGGGATGCCGGTGTCAATCCATTGGACGCACCTTTGCTAATTTTCGAAACGCTGATTCCGACCAATTTTGACAATGGCTCCAGCTTTCGATCCGCCGTTGAGAGTCGTCGCAAGATCACCGAGACCCACAATCGCAAAGTCAATGTGTTGTCCACGTCATCTATGACTCTATCCGGGAAGCACAGTGCGTCTACAATCGCATCCGCTGTAGTCGCCGGATATCGTCTCGGTTTCTCCGGATGCTCGAAATTAAGTGTCACCGGGTCCTTATCCAAATGGCGCCGTACTGTAGTGCATGAGACGTTCATACTGCTTTTGATCGTTCCGTCGTCACGTTTCGCCATCTGAACAGTATCACAGCCAGCCAATATCGCAATGCCACCGACCTTCGCCGAATCCATTGATCGCTCGGATTGAGGAGATGACGAAGGATCTCAACAGCGGACGTGGCTGCATCATCTCCTTCCTCATTCCGTTCTACACTAGCTCCTTGCTGACCATCTTCCACACTAGTTCCTTGCTGACCATCTCCCACACTAGTTCCCTGCTGACCATCTTCCACACTATCTCCATCCTCACCATTTTCCACACGATCTCCATCCTCAACGTCTTCCACATTATCTTCATCCTCATCATCTTTCACACTATCTCCATCCTCACCATAGCTTTCTTCATCGCCATTATTGACTTCTTCAACAACCATACCAATCCGCGATGACTGAGAGGGAGGAATGAGGTCGGAATAACTTTCAGACGGTGTTTCTTTAATTTATGAAAAAAATTTCATAATTATCGGTCAAAAAAATGATTGTGGAAAATTAAACAAAGCAAATATAATTACCAGTTACATTCCTGATTTCATACTCGTCGATGAATCAACTTCGACGGAGCCTTTGTACATAAGTTTTTTGCACAGCAAGAGACATTCATGCGAATATGGCAAATGAATTGTCGGCGGAGGCTTCGCTCTACTCGCCTGATAACAGCGAACCTTCAGCATGATGCTGTACATTGCCAATATGCAACGATGCGCCAGAACAAAGCCATCGTCATTCGACTTGACCTCGACGTCGGTCCACTCATTTTCGTCCAACTCCTTCAACAAGGCCACAACGCTCTTTTCAACGAGAATGTATATTTCCTTCAAACAAGAAGAAAATTGTTTCAGTCAATTTTTTGTTCAGAATGGACCACAAGTTTTCAATGTAAATCTTTCGTCCAGAGTACAATCGCGTCACAAATGTCACAAATTTTCTCATATTAATTTTGGACCAAAATGCACTGAAAATTTTATCATATTAATTTTGGACCGAAATGCACTGAAAATTTTCTCATATAAATTTTGGACCGAAATGCACTGAAAATTTTCTCATATTAATTTTGGACCAAAATGCACTGAAAATTTTCTCATATTAATTTTGGACCAAAGTGCACTGAAAATTTTCTCATATTAATTTTGTACCAAAATGCACTGAAAATTTTCTGTATATTAATTTTGGACCAAAGTGCACTGAAAATTTTATCATATTAATTTTGGACCGAAATGCACTGAAAATTTTCTCATACAGTGAGTAAATCTCTAAAATGTTTGATTTCAGTATATTTAGCTAATCCTTCTGTCACATCTTTTGACAGCTTTTTACGTTTTAGTACGTTTTCTCTCCCAGTAGCAAAAACCCAATCCCAGCAAAGAAAGAAACTATATCGAATGCCGCAAATGCATTTGAAAACGAACATTCGGTGAAATACTTTTTTATCACACCAAATGTTTATCATTTTATACAAATATGTTCATCTTTATAATAACATCGGTGAAAAAAAACCTAATTTTGTCATGCAAAAATATAGATAAAAATTGACAAATTTATCAACCTCAAAAATATGTTGTCGATTTATATGCATTTTTTATGCATAGCAAAAGAAGACAGAATCAAGCAACGTAATATTTTGTCTCACATAAAAGTTCAACTTTCTTGTAAGACAAATATTACGTTGCTTGTTCCTGTCTTCTTTTGATATGCATAAAAAATGCATATAAATCGACAACATATTTTTGAGGTTGATAAATTTGTCAATTTTACTTTTGTTCTCGAGATCTCAAAATTGTTTCTTCCCCCGATGCAATCCATGAATCGTCTGTATTCAATTCTGTTTGCATTCAATGCAACTTTTTCTAAATGCAAAAAGAATTGAATACAGACGATTCATGGATTACATCGGGGGAAGAAACAATTTTGAGATCTCGAAAACAAAATTAAAATTGACAAAATTGCCGACCACGAAAATATGTCGTCGATTTATATGCATAGGTAAAGAAGACAGGAACAAGCAACGTAATATTTGTCTTACAAGAAAGTTGAACTTTTATGTGAGACAAAATATTACGTTGCTTGATCCTGTCTTCTTTTGCTATGCATAAAAAATGCATGAGAATCGACGACATATTTTTGTGGTCGGCAATTTTGTCAATTTTTATCTATATTTTTGCATGACAAAATTAGTTTTTTTTTTTCACCGATGTTATTATAAAGATGAACATATTTGTATAAAATGATAAACATTTGGTGTGATAAAAAAGTATTTCACCGAATGTTCGTTTTCAAATGCATTTGCGGCATTTGATATAGTTTCTTTTTTTGCTGGGATTGGGTTTTTGCTACTGGGAGAGAAAACGTACTAAAACGTAAAAAGCTGTCAAAAGATGTGACAGAAGGATTAGGTAAATATACTGAAATTAAACATTTTAGAGATTTACTCACTGTATTAATTTTGGACCAAAATGCACTGAAAATTATCTCATATTAATTTTGGACCAAAATGCACTGAAAATTTTCTCATATTAATTTTGGACCAGAATGCACTGAAAATTTTCTCATATTAATTTTGGACCGAAATGCACTGAAAATTTTCTTTGGACCAAAATACACTGAAAATTTTCTCATATTAATTTTGGACCAGAATGCACTGAAAATTTTCTGTATTTTAATTTTGGACCAAAATGCACTGAAAATTTTCTCATATTAATTTTGGCCCGAAATGCACTGAAAATTTTCTCATATTAATTTTGGACCAAAATACACTGAAAATTTTCTCATATTAATTTTGGACCAAAATACACTGAAAATTTTCTCATATTAATTTTGGACCAAAATGCACTGAAAATTTTCTCATATTAATTTTGGACCAAAATGCACTGAAAATTATCTCATATTAATTTTGGACCAAAATGCACTGAAAATTTTCTCATATTAATTTTGGACCAAAATACACTGCAAATTTTCTCATATTAATTTTGGACCGAAATACACTGAAAATTTTCTCATATTAATTTTGGACCAAAATAAAGTGGAAGCATTATAATTTGATCGATTATATTCATTTTTAAATAATTGTAGTTTTTCAAAAAATCATTTCGAAAACATTACAGTATAAAAGCTTACACATGCGCATTATTTAAAATTATTTGAGAATTTGAGAAATCTTTGAGAAATTTGAGAAATCTTTGAGGAATTTAAGAAACTTTTGAGAAATTAGAGAAAATAGAATTAATTATATGATTGAGTAAAATATAAAAACAATGCTCAGAAAAAGGTGTTAATTGTGTAGTTCTGTGAAATCCCACATTTTTTCTGATTAGGATCTGATTGAAAATGTTGTTAAAAAGCGTAGACGCTGGTATGAGAGTTCATTCGGTATATTTGTACTTATTGTAAATGTCTCTGAAATAGGGTTTTAAGGATAAGGAATATTCTAATTATCTGAGCAGATTCTGCGCCTATTCAAATATTTTCAAACAGGAAACTATTGAAATACAGGTCTGGAATAATTCTTAAATGCAATCGAAAGTATCTCTGAGAATAGACATAAAACTTTTATGCAATTCCGTCGCAAAATGTTCACTTTTTCATGCATCATTTCAATGGTAGATTGATGTTTTATCACGAGTGATAAAAAGTAAATCAATATACCTTGAAATAATACATGAAAAAGTCATTTTGCGACAAAATTGCATAAAACGTCGTATACAACAAGTTGTGAAAAGTGGTTGTTTTTGTCACACGATGTGTTTATCATCACATCTAGTGACAAAAACAACCACTTTTCACAACTTGTTGTATAAATTACTATTTAATATGATAGCGTATTTCATGACCTATCCCGTAATGAACGAACATTCGTTTTAAAATAGATTCAAATCCGTATGACTTTTCTTATAGCAAACTTTATTGATCTTTATCTCATTTACTAGTGGACTGAATTTAAAGGAATGTAGGATGTTCTAACAAAAGTTTAATAAATTTCGAGATATTTGCTTTGAAGTTTTTCAGTCACGGGACGATCAATGGATTGCTACATATATATTAGCAGATGTAGACATAAGTTCGCGGTTTTTAACTGGGCCGTATGATGTAGGATAACTCTTAAATGAGGTTCGGAACAGGTTACTATTTTAGCTTCAGGCACTTTTATGGGAATGCTATAGATCACACAGACACGCTATAATCTGACTATACTAAATCCTGTGAATCCAGCTGTAAAGTAGCATATAGGATTGACTCTTTATAGCTGGATTAACAGGATTTGTTATAGTAAGATTGTAGCTAGTGAACTAAAAAAAAATTGTGTGTAATAAATAGCTGTCAGAAAAGAGCCTAAAGCCTTTACACTTGACTAAAAGTAACGTGTTCCGAACCTAATGTAAATAAATGAAATATTCATTAAATTTCTATTGATGTTAGTTGCCATTTTCATTTATATTGTTCGAACTATTGGCTATAAGCAATACCCTCTCTAGCAACCAAACTAGGAATATTAAGGTGGTAAAACTCAATGAAAGTAGATAAGTAGGTATGGCCAGTCCATACAAGTCGGAGCACATACGGATTTGCGTGGCGCCACCTCAAACGAACTCATTTCTAGTGGAAATTTGCACTAGAAATGAGTTCGTTTGAGGTGGCGCCATGCAAATCCGTATGTGCTCCGGCTAGAACAAATTTGAACGTTTGGCCATACCTATCTATTTACTTTCATTGGTAAAACTTTACAGTGTATTCTGTCATAGAAAATTTTACACTTTTAAAAATAAATGAAAAGAAGTATGAGCAGCGATTTAATTTTTTGTGTTGAAAATATTACGTCTTGATTAACCATTTTGGTGTTCGAAAATGAATAATTTGTGATTGTGACGTGTTTTTTTGTGTGTTGCTTCGTTATGTTGGTGTGCAAAAATGAAATAAAGTTTAAAGTTTGTCTTTTTCGAGTGACGCCAATATTGCTTTAAAAAACAGCGCGGCACGGCAACTCTATTACAAGAAAAAGTCAGTGGCACATTTGTCAAAATAAGGTGGTATTTTGACTGCGTCAAAACGAAGTTTGGTTGCTAGAGAGGGTATTGCTATAAGTCATAAATATATTTGATTCGGGTGCATTTCTACTAACTATGTAATTTTGACAGGTTTTTAGAAGTTGGTGAAATTTACTAAATTTTTGAGAGAGAGAAATTTGAGTAATTCGAAAACTTTTGAAAAATTTGACAATTTTTAAAGAATTTTGAGAAATTTGAGAATTTTTAGAGAATGCGATTTCTCAAAATAGTCCTTGGTATGGTGTGAAGAAGTTTTGATTTAAACTGGAGGAAAATTCATCACATAATGATGAATTGTTAAAAGTTTAACCGAACAAAGTACAAGAAAAGACAAAAACTCGGTTATGAACAAAGTACAATTTTAGTGAGAACATGTTTGATGTCGTCGATTGATCAAAGTTACTGATGTCCAAAAGTACAGATCGCTATGTTCTGCCATGAAATAAAATTAGATCTCTAATTGTCGTCATTTTTCATAGGATACCCTGGCCCTCAAAAGCTCCAGTAAGACTTTGCCACAAACTGAGACACAACAAAAACTACAAATTTTTATTTACTCACTGGGTGTTAAACTTCTTTCTTTTTTTGTAACAAATGTCATTGCTGACAC
The DNA here is from genome assembly GCF_014529535.1 of Bradysia coprophila. Classification (NCBI taxonomy): domain Eukaryota; kingdom Metazoa; phylum Arthropoda; class Insecta; order Diptera; family Sciaridae; genus Bradysia; species Bradysia coprophila. The sequence goes on along the minus strand of NW_023503509.1, from coordinate 1,372,683 downwards.
GAAATGTACGGCAAATTGAATGAAACTCAGTATCGAACAGCGTAAAATGAAAATGTTCCTTTTATATTTCAATCAGTCTTCAACGAACATCACTAAAAAATTTTTCGCTTTCTGATTCCGATCGGTTTCGGAGGATTATGAGCATCACGTTGTGGACAGTCAACTGGTTTACTTTCCGACGAAGTTGGGTCTTCATCGCTGCTGCTGTTCTCGTATTTCACTCGTTTCGAAAATGTTGTCGTCACTCGCGCTGTTTTCGTCTGTGGCACTGACTTTGTAGCACTTGGATTTTGGACAATTTTTTCGCCATCAATCTCTATATTCAAGAACAGGTCGTCGTCATCGTCAAACATCGATTGATTTGCGGATTGGGGTGCAGGAGATTCATGTTGATCTGATGAATTGACTGTGGACGGTTTTGTGGTCGATGTATTTGGCTGGACCTAGGACAAAATTTTAAAATAAAGAAAATTCCAAATTCGATTGAAACTTACCATATTCTCACTACTGGTCTGAGGAAGCAGTCCCTTCGAGCGTTGAATGCATTTCAAAAATTCGGGACCGAACTGGTTCACCAGAGCATCTGAAAATCCATCTACTTTAGCGTCACGAAGCTCTTGTAAGTTGAGCGGCTGTATCTGCACCAACCGGTCTATTGCCGGTTCTGACGCAATTTTGTACGGCATAGTTCCTTCTCGGCTAGCAATCATTGCCCGTACAACCAGAAGACTTCTTTTCAATTCGTCGTTTCCTTTCGGTTTGTATTCGACTTTCGTAATTTGATTGGCAGACAGTGTTCCGTTCGATGCCAATTGTGTATCGTACAGCGGTTTGGTCGACGATGGATTCGGTGCATTTTTCTCCGATGTCATCATTTGGAACAACTGTTCGGATGGAACGCATGCGAAAGGTCTTCCACTGACTAACCAATCCCGTGCTTGGCGAGTCAGGTTTGTGGTTGAATATTTAAAAGTACCATGTTTGGCATGTTGTCTCTCCAGTAAGCCGTTACGTTCCAGCAGATCGGCGAATATCTTCCAATAATGCTCGGACTGATGCACACCAGAGCCCATTAACTTGTGATTGTGATATCGTTCGACGGTTTTCAGTTTCGAACCGCGGAGAACAGCGATCGGTTTAGTTATGCCAGTGCTTCCACCGAACAGATCTATTGCATTGAGCAGGATTTTCGCATCTTTTGAGAAGTCAATCTCTTTGTCGTTGATGCAGACATTTTGAGTATTTGATGAAGTTGCCGCCAAACGGCAATTGTCACAGCAAACAGGGATTTTCGGACATGTTGCGGTCGGGCCGTCAAAGTATTGGAGAATTTTGAGTCTACGGAATATTGATATGATGGTGAGGAGTAAAATCGAAATTGTGTAAGCGCCATCGGAATGCAAACAGGCTACATCTGACACACACTCATGGTACAAATTTACCTGCGACATTGTTTCGTATAAATAAAATCCTTCATGACTGTGGCTCGATCTTCGGCTCTGCGTACCTGCGCGTCGGACAGATTAGATACCATTCTCAAATGTCGATGGACTTCAAAATCTCCAGGCGAATGGAACAGAATGCATTTCGATTGAACTCCATCGCGACCAGCTCTTCCGATTTCTTGATAATAACTGAGCGTTCAACGCGAAAAAATCAATTTATTTGTTCCGAAGGTGACAAGAAATTCTTACCTGTCCATATCAGCTGGTGTTCCATAGTGAATGACACATCGAACGTCGGACTTATCGATGCCCATGCCGAAAGCCACAGTTGCCACGATAACATTGATTTCGTCCTTGACAAATTTATCGAATATCTCTTTCCGTTGATTCATGGTTTTACCGGCATGATATGCACCGCACTTGATGCCTTCACGTTTCAAATCATCACAGATGCTGTCGGTATACTTTCGGGTCAGGCAATAAATGATACAGCTAGCTTCGGCGAGTAGTTTTGACCGTAATATGTACTTAATGTCATTCCATGCGTCTTTCGTCTTCGGTCGAACCAAAATCTCCAGATTGGGTCGATCGAAACCAGTGGAAATGACTTGGGGATTTCTCAATTTCAGAATGGAACAAATGTCCTTTTGCACTTGGTCAGTGGCTGTGAATTGTAAAATATGTTTCAGATGACGGTATGACCATTGAATCTATGTGAGAGCAAATTTCCACCGACCTGTTGCAGTAACAGCAAGAATCGGTACATTGGGTGCGGCGTTTCGAATGTTCTTCAGCTCCAAGAACTTTGGCCGAAAGTCTGGTCCCCAGGAACTGATGCAATGAGCTACGATTTTGAACAACAAATTTAGTCGCTCAATCGACCTAGACAAACGGTGACAAAGCACTTACCCTCGTCGACAGCAATCAAGGTCAATTTGTCCTTTAGTTTGCCAACCAGCCCCGATCCCCAGCCGCTTAGGTATTCCGGACTCGAATAGACAATGCGATAGTCACCGTTGACGATCTCATCTTCAATAGACTTGTTAGCTTGAGCCGATCCGAGCATACAGGCCGGAATGTTCACCAAATTCAACGATTTCACCTGGTCCTGCATTAGCGAAATCAGCGGCGACACAATCAACGATATCCCGTTCGTAAACACCGGTGGAAATTGAAAGCAAAGCGATTTTCCGTATCCCGTTGCCATGATGCAGCAATTGTCCCGTTTTTCTTCGATTATCGACCGAATGACCTTCCATTGCATGGGCCGAAATCCACTGTGACCGAAAACATTTTGTAAACATTCGAAATGCTCGGTGCGGGGCTCGGGCTCAAGTGGAATGGAATCGGTGTCATTTTGATTGTCCATTTCATCGAGCACTTTCATAAATTCGGCGTCATCGTCACAGTCGAAATCCATTCTGTTATCAATTGGGGAGAGCTGAACGTATTGCAAGTTAGGTAGTTTACTCAACCATCGAATTCAAATTGATTCGGATAGAAAATCACAAAAACAAAAACAGAATTTTGACAGCCCGCGTAAACAATACTACCAACTGAGTAATAGTCAAAGACATAAGTGCCCAAGTAGCATTCAACGGTTAAAATTCGGTTGTACAACCGTTATTTAACCGCGGTTGTAAAAATTAGAAGATAACTAATTAGTTGTCGCAACGTTGCTGCAACGTTGTAATAACGGTTGTACAACGGTATTTGCCCAGTTGCAAAAGTTACAAAAATGTTATAACGAATTCGTTGCACAACGGTTATACAGCAAATTGGTTAAAAGTTGTTAAACGGTTTTATAACCGTCGAATAACTTATAAGTCACAATTGAAAATTCAATATTTTCTAACCAATCAGTCATCAGACCGTTGTACTGCCGTTTTACAACTTTTTCGTTAATCATCATATTTGTTCTTGAAGCCACATTTCCAAGAGTTTTTTTGGTGTTCAATTTTTTCTTTCTTTTCGATATTCGCAAATCACATAGTTAATGCACTCAAAATATGTAAGTACTGCGCAGTTCGCAAAGTTAAAATGTTTGTGTCATGGTTATTATAAAATACAAGCAAAATACTTGAGATATATTCCGTACAACTGCAATACACGTAACATAATTGACAATTAAAATTGCTCTCTCTTGTGTCGCCAATTAAACAAAATTTAATCCATCAATTTCACTTTTTTGTTAGCAGCTGTTGCCGGTCCTAACTCCTATCCTAACTCCTAAAGAAACCTAACAATACATAAGAAACCTAACTTCGACAACAGCGGCAGACAAAAATAGTGAAGTCGATGAATAAAATGTTGATTTACAAATTGGCATAAAGAAAATTTTTCAAAATTTATTAGTTACACTGAAATAGCAGGTTTTCCATTACGATGATGCCGACAATTTTCACACTTTCACACACATTTTCAAACCGAACTACTGAAACATGAAAAAAGTAGATGTAAAATCTACAAAAAATCGAACTTTCCATCATGGCGTCTTGATTCGTACTGACGGATAATGAACATTTCTATTAAGTTCCATGACCGTTTTACGACGAATTAGTTAAAGTAATGACTCGAACTTTTTGGTTGTATGACGGTTTCTGGACGAAAAAGTTTTCAACAAATATTATCGGTTCACTCATTGGTCAAATAACCGTTTTGCAACTAATTCGTTTAAAATTGGTTGATTACCAATTAGTTGTGTAACGGTTATATAACGAATAAGTTAAACTGAATACAACTTATTCGTTACATAACTGTTGTAGAACGAAAAAGTTGGCAACGAATTAGTAACGTTTATAACCGCGGTTATCAAATGCTACTTGGGTGGTGAGGACTTGACGATGACGGTTTCTTGTTTATTTACATTTTGTCTCGCAAAAGACTAGTGGTCCCACCGACTGTTGATCCTATTGATGTGCTATTGGAAAACATTGCCGATATGAAGTGCTATCTAAAGTGTGTTGGCGATGCCCGTCATGATCCCATTGAAATTAGAAACGATGTGGAAACATTTATCGGAAGACTGAGAGCCACCGAAATAAAGGACGTTATGTGTTCGAGGAATCAAGGTATACACAGCCGGTAGAATCAGTTAAACCGTCCAGAGACATTGCATGATCAACCCATACTCTTTACAGTATCTTTGAGAGCAGATTTCGACAAACGTAATGTTAATGTGAAAGCGTTGGGCGTTAACAATTCAGGAATAAACGGTACGTTTGGCCAGCCAGACATTGACTGGCATAATGTTAACTTCTTCCTGTCGCATCAGTGTTAAAGAACCAAAGACCAATCAAACGTTGATTGCGATTACTTTCAGGTTTTGCATTGAAAAAAGATAAAATGTACGTCCTGCAACCCGACGATGTCCTAGAAATTCTCCTGGGTAAATATTTCTATGAAATCGTATTTGAATCGGACCCTGCCACCGATGAACGAACTGATCAAGCATCGGTGACTCCAACGGTTACAACAGTCAAAAATGCCAACGGTGTATGGGAGTCTGTCGGCGATGGAAAATTATTGATTTTCACGCCGGACAACGTAAGGGCTTCGAACAAGGTAACTCTGTCAATCTTTTCACTATCGCCGACGACCTGACTAAGCCCGGTCTTGATATCCAATTTTTTTTCGGTTCAGGTTGCTGCCTATGATCTCGATGGAACTATCATAACGACAAAATCTGAGAAGAGGTTTCCGCAAGATGTCGATGATTGGAAGATTTTCCCGTATGTAGCCCCTAAGCTGAGTAGTCTGCATCAGGACGATTATAAAATTGTGTTTTTCACCAATCAAAATGGAATTTCTTTAGGAAAGTACAAAGTGGAGGATTACAAGGTTAGCGGGAACGTTGCACACTGCCCAACTTATTTATTTCGAATCAAACTTTTTGTCTTCATTTTTCAGAAAAAGACCGAGGCTATCGTTACGAAACTGAATCTGCCGATACAAGTGTTTGCAGCTACTGGTAAAACAATCTACAGGAAACCGATGCTTGGAATGTGGAATTACTTGTGTGAACATGTGAGCTACCGCGATTCCATTTACTGTGTGTGCTCTTTCTCTAGCATCGTTTCCTTTCACAGAAAAATCAATCGGTCAAAATCAACAAAAACGAAAGCATTTTCGTTGGTGACGCTGCAGGTCGGCCAGCAAATAAAGTGCTTAAGACAAAGAAAGATCACTCCACAGCAGATCGGCTATTCGCATTGAACATTGGAATCAAATTTCAAACTCCGGAGGAACATTTTTTGGTAATTTTAAATTTACGATCAAAATGTACCGGGATGCTCAACGACCGATTTTATATAATTTTGAATAGAAACACTCAACGTCAACGTGGGTCAGACCGCTATTCGATCCAAAAAGTTTTGTCGCATCGAAATCTTTATTGGATCCACCAGACAGTCGGCTTGTTTCGACGAAACTAGAAGTCATTCTTATGGTTGGATGTCCCGGCTCCGGAAAGAGTACATTTGCTACAACTCATCTAGTTTCCAGTGGCTACAAATGGATCAATCAGGACACACTAAAGACATGGCAGAACTGTCTGAAACATTTGGAAAACGCTGTCACGGTAAGTGCAATCATCATGTACATGGGAGGTATTCTATAGGACTCGTTTGCAGGCTAAACAAAATTCAGTTATCGACAATACAAATCCGTCAAAGGAAACTCGTAGGCGTTACATTGATGCGGCAAAGAAATTGAAAATTCAGTGTCGCTGCTTTGTCATGGACGTACCATTTGCCCATTCCAAGCACAACAATATTTACCGTGAATTGACCGATTCGACGCACAAACCGGTCAATGGCATCGTCATGAATACATTTAAGTGAGTTGAGAGTGGTTCCGTTCTGAACTTCAAGTTTCTAATGAATCCTTGTCCGTTTATTTAGCAAACACTATGAACAGCCGACAGTTGCTGAGGGTTTCCAGGAAGTGGTCAAAGTGAATTTTATCCCGAAATTCAATAGCATTGATGAGGAACACCTGTACAGAATGTATTTAGTCGACTCGTAATTGTATATTTGGCTTATAGTTCTGCCGGAAGGCTCTATGGACACGATTGTAAAATTTGTTAATTGAAATAAAACTTTTCGAACTGAAATCAAAATCATTTTTGACATCCATGCCATGAGACCGAACTCGCAAAATTCCTGAGCCTTAGGTCAATAGATCGCACATATTTGGTTACCCGCATTTACAGTTCGTTCCATCTCCTTGTTTCTCACACTCGTGGAAGGAATACGAGAAATAGCTATGGGAATGTCATCACCTACACATTCGCTTTATACCGTTTATACTCTTTGTTTGTGGATAATTGACAGTCCTAGTCCTAACGCAGCCCTTCTGCGGAACTTGTACAGCAAAGTTTGTATAAAGAAAAAAAAATGAATCGAAACAGCAAAAGGTAGTCAAACCGACTTCGAAGAATGCCCCTAATGGGCTAGGAAAGCTCTCTCTCTCGTATAACTCTTTCATTCTGAGCAATTATGATCAGAATCAGCCTTTGAGATAAGTAGCGATTTCGAAACTAGCTAGAACCCCCGCGGTTGAATTCTAACTAATTCATTCTTCAAAGTAACAGACCACCCGTCAACACTGATTTTGTTGGGAGCAAACTTTTGGTAAAATTGGGGTTAGCGAATTATAAGAATTACGACAGTTGACATTGCTTTTCACTTCTTTGGACATTGAATCCAGCTCAATTCTCGCCGTCACGAACAAAAGTGTATTTTATTCACGTAGAATAATTGATTGTCGAGCTAATTAGTGCATTTAACATTCAAAAATTAAATTAAAAAAAAATTGTCCCGACCGGGATTTGAGCTTATACCATTTTTGTCACACCAAGTTTTTGTGGTTTTTGTTGACATATCGAAAATCAAGAATATATTTGACAGCCTTTAGTTTTGTCGTCAAAGAAGTGGTTGTTTGAGTTTGATAATGTTTCGAAAACCGGCGGCAATTGGATGAGTCGGGTCATGTACATCGAATGACACTAAATGAGATGAGTGCACTGCACTTACAATAGTTATTTGTTCAACTAGGGAAGAAAAGTTAGAAATTGCATAGGGTTGTTGTTGTTAAATTCACCCGAGAAAATGCAATTTCCAAATTTTTTCCCGAGTTCAAAACACAACGTTTTTCACAACAAAAGCTTCCGAAGTTTCATTGGAAGGGAGAAAATCACTATTTTCTCGCCTGCGTTGGGAAATAGTTATTTGTTACCCAATGGTAGAAAGGAAATTTAATTTCGATGGTGTTGTTTGCCAATGGTACGCACTGGACTGTCCAGTCTGGACATCTTGCTGGACATTTTTTGTTGAGGCGTGTGGGTAGGTTGTATTTCGAGGTGAAGGCGAGAACTACATTCCACATGTCGAAACAACCGAGTTCGCAGGGAGACAGTAAAAAAATGTGAAGAAAAAACAGGATGGAACCATTTCTTGTTGCAGGTGGATCATTATTTTCTTACTTTGGCCCTCGACTTTTGAGATCCAGCGATACCATACAGCCGTTACAGTTTTTACGGTGGTTAGCGACAAGCCTAGTACCATCTCATGTACTAGGAAAGATTTACAACACTAGACGGTCAGCGATTTAATCAAGCGAGTTCTCATCACATGCAAAATTCCGGCACTTCTCAAACCGACTGGGTGCAATCGTTCAGACAGAAATAAACCAGACGGAGTTACGTTAATCCCATGGAAAAACGGTAAACCAATGGTGTGGTATTTTTCATGCGCTGATACACTGGCAGCATCATACGTAGGAAAAAAACGCAAGAAAGCCGGGATATGCAGCTGCAGCTCAAAAACGTGAAGGGACAAACGATCGGACTAGGTCGATATGTGCCGAATAGAAACACTCACTAATTCGAAACCGCATCGCATCGATTGTCGCATCGAAATCTTTATTGGATCCACCAGAGAGTCGGCTTGTTTCGACGAAACTAGAAGTCATTCTTATGGTTGGATGTCCCGGCTCCGGAAAGAGTACATTTGCTACAACTCATCTCGTTTCCAGCGGCTACAAATGGATCAATCAGGACACACTGAAGACATGGCAGAACTGTCTGAAACATTTGGAAAACGCTGTGACGGTAAGTGCAATCGTCATGTACAGAGGAGGTATTTCATAGCATAGGATTTCAAGGCTAAACAAAATCCGTCAAAGGAAACTCGTAGGCGTTACATTGATGCGGCAAAGAAATTGAAAATTCAGTGTCGCTGTTTCGTCACGGATGTACCATTTGCCCATTCCAAGCACAACAATATTTACCGTGAATTGGCCAATTCGACGCACAAACCGGTCAATGACATCGTCATGAATACATTTAAGTGAGTTGAGAGTGGTTCCGTTCTGAACTTCAAGTTTCTAATGAATCTTTGTCCCTTTATTTAGCAAACACTATGAACAGCCGACAGTTGCTGAGGGTTTCCAGGAAGTGGTCAAAGTGAATTTTATCCCGGAATTCAATAGCATTGATGAGGAACACCTGTACCTGTACAGAATGTATTTAGTCGACTCGTAATTGTGTGTTTGGCTTATAGTTCTGCCTGAAGGCTCTATGGACACGATTGAAAAATTTGTTAATGGAAATTAACTTGTGGAACTTGTGCAGCAAAGTTTGTATAAAGAAAAAAAAATAAAACAAAACAGCAAAAGGTAGTCAAACCGACTTCGAAGAATCTCCTTACTTAGTAGGGAATTTGAATCTAGCTAAAACTCCCGCGGTTAAGTTCTAACTAGTTCGTTCTTCAAAGTAACAGACCACCCGTCAACACTGATTTTGTAAGTTCTATTTAAGCAAACTTTTGGTAAAATTGGGGTTAGCGAATTATAAGAATTATGACATTTGACATTGCCTTTCACTATTTTGGACATTGAATCCAGCTCAATTCTCTCCGCCACGTACAAAAGTGTATTTAATCCACGTAAAATAATTAATTGTGAACCTAATTGGTGCATTTAACATAAAAAAATTAAATAAAAAAAAATTGTCCCGACCGGTATTCGAGCTCACACCATTTTGTCACACCTCACCACATGTTACGCCATTTTTCAGTTTTTTGTGGTTTTTGTTGACATATCGAAAATCAAGCATGTTTTTGACAGTCTCTAGATTTTGTTTAAGTTTGATAATTTTTCGAAAACCGGCGGCAATTGGATGAGTTCGATTCGTATTCGCCTATATGTTAATTAGTACAAGTAACTCAATTTTCATTTAACGATAACTCAGCAGTATTTAATTTAGCCCAATGATACGTACTGGACGAAAGTAATAATTGTAGTACTTCAATTAAATACTGTCTTCACATTTTTTGTTGAGGCGTGTGGGTAGGTTCTATTTCGAGGTAAAGGTGAGGAATAGATCTTACATGTCGAAGCCAAATTCGCAATGAAAAATACGAAAAAAACCATTAAATCAGTTCTTGTTGCAAGTGGATCATTATTTTCCATTTTTCCAAATTTCGTTGTGTTTAGTCCTCGACTTTTGAGATCCATTGATACCATACAGCTTTTAACGTTTTTAATGTGGTTAGCGACAAGCCATGGTGACAAGCCATGGCTCTTCCAGTAAGCTTTACACTCAACTACCCCAGACTTGAACCACTTCTGCTGCGGTTGAGTTTTGAACTCTCGCACTGGTAACTTAATCAACTACCCCAGACTTGAACCACTTCTGCTGCGGTTGAGTTTTGAACTCTCGCACTGGTAACTTAATCGAGTGGTGGAAAGCGGGGGCAATACTCCTTCGTGTGGTTAGTTGAAAATATCCCATGCCTCGTATCAAGGACTTCATATTTTATGTTAAAAAAGAAAATTAATTTCATTTGTCTAAGTTTCTTTATTGTACAATTATATTGCTTCTTGTTTTTCTTTAGGTTTATAAATATAATTTTTGATATGCAAAAATGTTGACGTAATTCTAAAATCTACCAAAATTTATCCGGAAAAAATTTATAATTTGTAATGAACAATTTGTGTTAATGAAAACGATCGGTTCGATCAAATATATCTTTCACCTAAAAATACTAAAAATCTTCCAGCTCTGTCCACTTTATCCTACAGCAAATGAAAATTCCATTTTGGTCCATGTCCATGCTATCGAAGTTAACATCAGCTCCACTTTAGCTGATCATACTGAAATGAATTACCGACTTTTATCGTTCGAAGTTCTAGAATTATTTTTCTTGACAGTGCATAACATGCTCAACCTAAACAGGATGGATTCTCACTTGAACTTCTGCACGTCATTTTTTCATCCTCGGTGACATGCAAAAATCTAAATGAGAATCCACAGTATTAAACATTTGCATACTTTCAACGATATAGCAACCAAATTGAAGACACACTCCACATCGACAAAATTAAATTCCGTCTCGGAAAAGGTCAGTGATCAGTTCAGGGATTTATCAAAAATTATAAAATCAGGTCCACATCAATCACATATCTGGTAAGATGAGGTGGACCTGACCGGTTCCGAGCTTTGCATCTCTGAAATGGTAACGATGTACCTTCCAGCTGTCTTATGGAAGATATGTTCATTACTTATCACCTTATTATCACACTACCTTTAGGAAAAATCAGATTAATCTATTGAATGTGGAACCAACACTGTTATTCTCCATGTGTGTTGCTGTGGCAGTATTAGGGATACAAGTGAAATTGTGGAAAGGCATCGACGAGCTTTAAAAGTATTGTTTATGTTGCCAACACACTTGAGGAATATCAGGACTCAATCGATACAATAAGACTAAGTTTCAATTCGACAGTTTTGTTTTTTAGATTTTTGGTAAATCACTCTCAACACAATTCAAATTCTAAATTCTACGATAAAACAGTGTTCACTAATACTACTCTCTATAGTTTTACATTTTACAAATGGTCTACACTATAGACACTGGTCTAAACAAAATCAAATCATGCGATTCTAGGTTACGTACGAAAGGAACCTCGCAAACTAACTTACATTTCAGCAATGCAATCTAATCAATGTGTCTCATTGGATGGATCATTGAGTGAAACAAGACTGCCAAATAGGTCACGTTTCAGTTCGGAAGAATTGTCGGAAAGATGACGCACACCAGATCGGGGTCGCGTTGAAATGTTCGTACCACTTTTACGGACATCGTTCAGAATTTGATCGTCAGATTGCATTGCTGAGGAAGGCCTTTCGGTTACAGTGTCTCGTCCAAGTGAGGAATATTTTGAAGACATGTCAGAAACGGAACGCTTCGGTGTAGACAGTCGATTTAATCTAGAAATATTTTAGCGACATTCTGACAATGAAATCAAAATTATTATAAGTTAAGGACAGGATTACATAGAAATATTTCGTTTTATCATTATGCAGACAAGAGGTTTAGGTCGAATTAAAAATCATATTTTTTGGCCAAAGTAAAGTAAAAGTATTCAAGGTAACTGAGACTGCCACTGCCTAGAATCCAATCTTTTCCAACATTCAAATTGACACAAATTCACCTGGAGATAGGGTTCCGCATTGTTTGTGATCCGCAGAAGGTTTGCTTCACCTTCAGTGTTTATATACTTTGTTCATTATGTTGTTGCTTGTTGTGAAATGTTTGTTAAATCTTGCCTTGGTTCATGTGGCTGAGTCAAGTCTAAAGAAAATTATCTGCGGGAATGGTCTTGGTAGTCACTGTATTTTCAGTTGGAATTTGGACTTGAATTCACGCTTAAATAAGCGTTACAATCTTAAATATCTACACGAATTATTTGATAAAATGCTACATCCAAGAACGAAAGGCTAAACATCTGTGCCATTGCTCTTATTGGGAGTTATTGTCTGTGCACACAAATTAACATTAATTTTCTATGCTAAAACTCACTCAACCAATTTTGGGCTATTGGTCTTCGAATCGGTAGATCCCTTCGATGTGACTTTTCGCATAACTGTCTGTTGGTTGTCCCAGGAATTATTTCGGCGCAAACTGTTTGCAATGCTTGTGATGCTGAAACAGAATGAAATCGGAAAATTTAAGAGATTTGCTCGATTCGTGTTCTTCCTATGCTCCACCTGTCGCCGATTCTTCGTCGGTCGAGCTCTTTTTGAATTGTATCGGGTATCCGATTTTCGTTGGAAGACACACGACCATCCAATAGCTCGGACTATAAGACGAAAGTGTAATCAGAAATCCAATTGCATGGAGAAAATCAAATTACTTTTTGCGTAGATACGTTGTCCGTGCTCGCGTTCAACGGATTAGTCCAAATATTAGAATCTGTGTCGCTACCTGTCGACATATTTAACATTTCTGATGAGAAGGCTGGACGTGCGGGTATAATGGGTGATCGACAGCAAACACTGTGACGGAATGAAATATTTTGTTTTAAAATTACAACTGGCCCGATCTTAGTGAATCAGATACGAGCAATTACAAATTCACTTCTTCCAGTTTCTTCAAGAGTCGTTCGTTCTCACGGCAAACGACCTCTTGGTCACGAAGTATCATATCTCTGGTGTTGAACAGTTCCGTGTTCTCATTACGCAACGCCTCATTTTCCGTAACATACAATTTGACTAGTTCAACGATTTCGGCAATCTCCAATTCGGACATTTTTTCCAAATCGACTGCTGGTGCCGAAGGTATAACTTTGCGATCCTGGTTGATGTCTAGCAGAGCATTGTTGTCGAATATTTCAGAATGTAAATTAAGGGCTGATTTTAAGTGGTCGTTTTCCAGTTGAAGTGACTTAATTTCCCGCTTTAAGCTCAATATTAACGCCTCTCGTGGATCCATCACGATAATCGGTTTCGTGCGAATTTTTTTCGCTCGAGCCGCATAACGTAGAGTATTCAATGTCTCGGATATGTTCGATTTGGCCGGTGATACGCAGGCAATCTACATCAAATGAAAGATTGTTTTGTTTGATTCCGAATGACTTAAAGATTTGAGCTTTTGGTATACCATCAATGTGACACCATTTCCGGCTAGACTGTCGGCCAGCAATTTAGTTAGCTTACTGTCTCGGTACGGTATGTGACCGTTACGTTTTTTCGAATCACTCAACGATGCTATGCAATAGCCTGAAATATTTTTTTTTATTCGAAATTTGTAATTTCCATTGAAGCAATTTCAACTCCTAAATTATTCAATTTTAATTAATGACATTGAAAGGTTATGCATTGTATGCAATGTTCAAGTATATATATCAGTAGGAGCTATAGCTTTGAATGCAAAAATATTTTAAAAATGCATCGTGTTAGAGGGGTGTGTGTATGCAAAGTTGTATTTATTAGAGACTGAAATCGAAGAGTGAACTTGAGAATTAAATAGTTTTCAGAAATCAATTTCTGAGTCAGGCAAATACTACCTCTTCTGCATCAAAAATTCAAAGCAAGGAGAGCCGAAATGTTAGATTTTTGGTCTGTCTCTTATTTGACCGTGGCGATTGCTCTATTAAGTGTTAACTGATACATCTGGATCATCCACAACAAATTTGAGTCGATTTCGATGTGCTATTTGAAGTGGGTAGCACGCAAATCCTCTTTCCATTATATCTATTCCGACAAATGTCATATCAAAAGAAAGTGGGATTTTACATTTGTTTGAAATGATGGCCAAGGATTGCATGAGTAATTCTTCAAATTGATTTTTTTATGTTTAATAATGCCTTTCAAAGGGGTAACGCGAGCCTGTCGAAATCAATGTACAGTGGGTTCATTTTAGTTCGGAACATATTTGAAATTTTTGAGAGTTCTAAAAGTCATCGATGTTCCCAGTCAATAAAGCGTTTCCAGGTTATGATATTTTGGCACAAAATTTGAAAATCCCATAGCGAATTCAAATTTCACGCCAAAATATCATAGACCGGGAAGAACTTAATTGACTGGGAACCTCGATGACTTTTAAAACTCTGATAAATCTGAAATTGTTCTTTCTAAAGATGAACACACTGTATAATCAGAGGTGACTAAAATGGGCGATAATCTCTATGGTGTGGACTTATTATTGTGAAATGTGTGTTAAAAGCAATGAAGTACAAGATTTTCTTCCAAACACTCGGATGTAGTTTGAACAAAAGAAGTAATAGATTTAATGTTTTTCATGTGTTGTGAACGAAAACTAGAGTTTTGCAGAAGTTTTCTCGGGTTTTCGGACCCTTACGTTCTGACGTATCTGTTGTGGACTGTATGTTTTAGGCAATTTCGCGAGTTTTAGCCCGAACGAAGTGAGGGTGACTAGCGAAAGTGCCTAAAATAGACAGTCCACAACAGATGCGTATACAACCTTTAATGCTGATGGCCTAAGTTACGAGCAACTAGCTAAATTGTTTAAAATGTGTAAGACTAAGATTACAATATATCAATCTCTCTTACCTAAAACCATCAAGCTTTTATTGATATTGTTTGCCTCCTCCAACGTTTTCCCTTCACTATTCGTTTTTTTCGTCATTTCACTTCCCGCCAAATCGACAAAATTGATTTTCCCCTGTTTCGATATAAAAACTCCATTTTCCGCTTGCAGTTCCGATGTGATATGTACGCTCAATATTGTATGACTTCTCGATGAATAGTCGTTCATACGGTGTGAGCCAACTGAACGATTACGCATTCCTTCGAGGTATAATGGACATCGAAGTGTGTATGTTAAAAGCTGTAATCAATTAATGATAGACAACTACTAACCTTCTTCTAACACTGCTAGCAGATCGTCTAGCTCTTCGCAATCAACGGTGAATAGATTTTCGACAAAAAATCCTCGGGACTTTTTCGACCATCTAACCGCTAGTGGTTTCCTTGCCGAGCCAGCATTTAACAGATCGATTACCTAAAATGTATTATATTCAAATGTGACGTGACCCTTGTGAACGGTATTGCGTTTTTAATCCTTAAAGTCTAATGAAATTACGAAAAGGAAAAAGTATTTCCACAAACAAAAAAAGGGAAAATTAAATGTTATTTGCGAAGACATTTAAACAGAGTACATTCTTGACAAGTAAGGCTGACAAATTGATATTAAATATTCCACGCAATTCACTGGAATGGGGAAATACCGTAGTTCGATTCATTTTTGTTATTATGCATGCACGTGTGTGTACTACCGCTTGCACTCAGAGACTTGAACATGGAAAATTATATATGGAAAACTTGGCAGCATTAATTGAATACAAATCCAACAGTCTTTGTAAATAAATAATTTTGGTTTGAAGTGTTTGAATTAGATCGGTTGGAGAGATATTCGAACGAAACTGAGTCTCATCAGTAATCATCAATAACTCGAATCTATCAAAAAACGAGCCATCAGAACAGTCGGAGCGTTTGCTGCGACTGAGCCCCGTACAAACCCGTATATCTATTGCGTACGTGACCCTAGCGCGTCTGTCACCCTACTTTGACCGTAAGCCTATTGCGCCGGTTAATGTAGTTAAAGTAAAATTATTATGTAATATGTACATCTTATAAATTGCGCATAGCGCAATTACGAAGCCCCGTACGACATTCCTTTCAAATGAAACAAAAATTTCAAATCGCCCTAAAATTTTATTTTTTTGAAGGGCCTAGTATCGGCCTCAGTCCGAGGACCCAAATTTAAAATTTTTTTCAACTAAATTCTATTCGGCCTTTGATTACCTTCCAAATGAAACAAAAATTACGAAAAATGGATGAAATTTGCTCGAGTTATATGTAAAATACACATAGGGCCCTAGTATCGGCCTCAGTCCGAGGACCCAAATTTAACTTTTTTTCAACTACATTCTATTCGGCCTTTGATTACCTCCCAAATGAAACAAAAATTACGAAAAACGGATGAAATTTGCTCGAGTTATATGTAAAATACACATAGGGCCCTAGTAGTGGCCTTAGTCCAAGGACCCAAATTTAATTTTTTTTTCAACAACATTCTATTCGGCCTTTGATTACCTTCCAAATGAAACAAAAATTACGAAAAACGGATGAAATATACTCGAGTTATATGTGAAATACACATAGGGCCCTAGTAGCGGCCTTAGGCCAAGGACCCATTTTTTTTCAACTACATTCTATTCGGCCTTTGATTACCTCCCAAATGAAACAAAAATTACGAAAAACGGATGAAATTTGCTCAAGTTATATGTAAAATACACATAGGGCCCTAGTAGTGGCCTTAGTCCAAGGACCCTAATTTAATTTTTTTTCAACAACATTCGATTCGGCCTTTGATTACCTTCCAAATGAAACAAAAATTACGAAAAACGGATGAAATATACTCGAGTTATATGTGAAATACACATAGGGCCCTAGTAGCGGCCTTAGGCCAAGGACCCAAATTTAATTTTTTTTCAACAACATTCTATTCGGCATTCGATTACCTTCCAAATCAAACAAAAATTACGAAAAACGAATGAAATTTACTCGAGTTCTATGTAAAATACACATAGGGCCCTAGTAGCATTTCACTTCTAAGGCCCTAACTCACGGTCCACACACCCGATTTTAAAAAACTTTTTTTTCCTGGATTGGTATTGACAATACCTATCATTTGCCGTGTCATTTACATTTCCATCGTTTATTTTGCCATAAATATCACCAAAAGACCTTAAATCACTTAGGTGGCCCTAACTCACGAAGGGCCGACCCGAATATGCCCATCTTCGAACTTAGCCTCACTATTTCGACTATCTTTCAGGGAAAAAAAAAATTTTTGAAATCGGATTTGATTTACTCAAGATATCGACGTGACAGACGGACAGACGGACAGACGGACAGACAAAATTTTTATTGCAGATTCGTCATCTATGAACATAGGCAAACACTTTGCCCTTACCGTTTGCTTCGAATTCCATCAATTACACACGGCATCGTAATCCTATAAGCCCCTTTGTACTTCGTACGGGGCTAAAAATTCTAAGATTCGAATTCGAGTGGTCACTGACGGTCTACTGGTCACCTACCTTTTCATTATAAATTTCCAGAAACGATGCTTTCAACACAAAATTCGTATCTTTTCGCTCCTGAAGCAATTGGAAGAGATATAAAAATGCTCGGAACACCAATCCATGTCGATCATCGCTAGGATCCGGCTTTTTACCAAAAAACTGCAAAGCAAAACGTGATTTCCTTTAACAACCTTTCTCGCCTCAGCAAAAACTCATTTCATTTACCAAGTCTGGCGGTCCCGTCAGTGTGTGAGTCTTTCCACTTCCGGTTTGCCCGTAACAAAATGCTGTACAACTGAAACCTTCGATGGCCATTTCAATGATACGCTTGATTCCTGAGTACTGCAGTACATCATCTTGTGAAGCACCCGGTTCGAATACAACGTTGTATCCGAAAAGTTTCGGTTTCTGACCACCACTAGGGCCGCCGGGTATACCATCGCACTATACATAAATTGAATTGTTTTTATGAGTAATCCGAGAAGTTTCAGTTTTATCTTTATTCGATACAAGTAACGAAAGGAGTTGTTTTTCACCTATTGCTAGTCGTAGGCAACACAACGTTTGCGAGTAACTCCATTTCGCAAAAAGTACCGAAATAGATATTTTTGTTATTTGATTACGAGAAAGAGAGCAAATCGTCGATGCATTTTCTATATTTAACTATAGCACTTGTGTCGCATAGTACATTACATTTCATTACTAGGGTCAAAATAAACCCATTTTCGGCGCTCTTTTCGTACATTTTGACACAAAAAAGTATTACCAATATTTGTCCACTGCCAGGAAACTGTACCACCATTGGATCGTTTGATCTATGTTCTTTGTCATTTAATGGCCTCACTCTAGAAACGAAAACAAGAATAAATAAATTTTCGAGTAACGAAGCTCGTAACCAATCAAATTCATTCACGCGCCCTTAAGATACCTGAGTAGTGATGGTAAGGTTTGTAGTCATCGTCAGTAGCTTCCCGTTGGGTGTATCGGTGCTACAGTAACTAGTACCTATCTCCAATCAGGTCAACTACAGCTGCCGATCGAGCCGAACTAGTTCAAAAAGCTACCAGTTGGTACTACAGTATCCGAATGGTATCATATTGAACAAGTCGTCTTTAGGTTCAATGCTCAGCTTGAAGTTAACCTGATTGAAATACCGATATGTGTAACGAATAATTACCGACGCCGGTTACAAGTCGTACCATCTTCAATCTTCTCCCTTCCAACGAGGCGATATAATTAATTTATCATGACCTGAATTTGACTTCGTGCCGAACCGTAAGTAGATTGATTATATGTATGTGTAAGATGGAAAAAAGACGGAAAATTGATATTTTGACTCAGCAAGATTTATTCTTTTTATGAGATGTATCCATGTATCGAATTGTTCCGATAGTTCTAATCAAACTTGTTTAAGACATTTTGTACCAAAAGTGAATCCTTACCCGTTGCATCACATTCACACCAGACACTTTCCTCCCGAAAGGCAGTCATAAACGGTACGTAATTATTTTGTGTAGGAATTTGAATATGGTATAATGTGAGAATGTGACCAGTGGAATGGTGGTCGTGGTATTATGACGTCATTTTTGTACCACTTCTTAGAGAACAGATTGCAGATTCTACAGATTTGTCAGTTATTTCTCACGCGGCATAGCTGTTGTTATTACAGAATCTGTTTAAAAGATTCATGCAAAATCTATTACTTCGTTAGTTTCAACATTGCCTAATACAAAAGGGTCGCAATAGCTTACTTCTTCTGTCGTCTCTTTCGATAACAGATCGGAACCGTTCTTCGTTAGCTACCACATACCTACATACGTTAATAATACGATTGAAAATATTTTATACAAATAAATTGTCCACCGAGACACAAAATTTTCTACATTGCGTCAGTCATTGTACGGCAGCTCAAGTCCAATTAATATTTCATATACCAACATCCAATTATAATAATGGAAGTTTTGATACATTTTTCTCTCAAATAAAAACTTACTTAAATTGGTCTGCTATAATGAAAGACCGATTAACGTATAAATATGAACGTAACAAGAACGACAGCTCCAACTAATGAATAAATAATTGTTCAAAAGTTTATTTTTATAATTAACCTACATCAATACGTGACAAAATATGGATTTTAGTAGCATACAGTGGTGGACATGGCTAAAATACATATCCATTAAAATTAGACTCTCGGGATACGTTTGATGAATGATTGTCGATGAAATTTTATGGGTTTTCAACTTATATATGTATTGATCAGTGCCAGATTACGTTAGGCCATCAGTGACAAAGTAATAACTAGTCCCTAGGAAGTAAGTGAAAATTTCTTTCACGTTAATCGTTTTTGGTGAATCTCAGATAAATGAAAGTCCACTATTTCTAATAAATTGCACCACTGGACATGCTGACACCGTGGCTAGAATGAAGATGCTTTTGAGGCTATCACAACAGCTGTCATTAACCTACGCTACGCAGTTAGATGTACACTGAGATATAATACCTAGATGACACTGCTTCGGGTTTCTTGGTATCATTTTCTGGTCGTTCAAGGATAAATGGAGAACGAGACCATCTTTATTAAAGTGTCACAGACGGCAAGCATATATGACCAGTATTATTACCGAGTCTATTACTTCCATCGATCAAAGTATTTTTAAATGGTTGATTTCAAATCTTGTACTTCAATTTTTTTAACATAAATTTTACTATATAGATGCCCGCATTACCCAGAGCTTGTCATTATTTTCGTCGTCGTTATCGATCTGCCCCCAATAAATATGACGGTACTGATATTCATTCATAGGTTCTTGTTACTTACGGTTCAATCAAAGTATATCAGCGGAATAAAATAATTTTATTGATTTTACAAATAATCAACTTGTAGACCTCGATATAGACATTGGTGTTAAAGCTTTTTGCCGTTATGTTTTATGTGAAAAGTGTATATTTATTTGTTAAAGCCCGAATAGATTGTGTTGACACCGGACAACATCGTTTCGATTTGATTGAAGCGAACAAATTGAATGAATGGATTTGTCGTTTAACGTTTGTGCTTTGTGGTTTACGAGTTCAAATCAAATATTGAGTTCAATATCTTGAATACTTAATATTGACTGTGACATTCATGGTGTCGCCGTCGCCGCTTTACTTCTTTACATTCGATATTTATAAGAAAATTGGTACAAAAATGTATTACTGACTGACCTCTACTGTGTCACCGTAAAATACAATAACCCAGGCATCCGCCCACTACAAAATCATAAAATATTCAAAGTACCACCGGACGTTGTTACTGGGAGTTATGAACCTTAAGTGTGCGTGTGTATTTTATGTTAATTTATTGGATATTGACGTAGTAGTTGTGTTCCGGTGGCTATTACCTTTACCCTTTTTAACCTTACACTTCTGATGTGGTCAATGTAGAAAGTCAATGTACCTACAAAATGTTTGGCTAGTATTTATTACACGATGTTCAATTTACGCAGCGGAAAGGTAAACATTTTGAATTGTGATAACTGTAATTTTGACTGGATATAGTTTGTGCGTCGGATTAGGTTCTGTCTCCTAAATTTGAGAGCGAACTGATAGTTGATAGAGTTGTCTGACTTTTGTCTCTTTTTAGCTAAGCCACGCCTTTTTACTATTGTTTAATGAGCGAGACGAAGTGTTTTTTTTTGTAAGTGGAAACCATACTTAAAGTACTCTTTAGAATCTATGTATGGGTAGGTTTCTACTATACTCAAAATGAATGAGTGTGATTAACGACAAATATCGACAAAGACGACTGAATAACCAATGAGCTTTGGCTAGTGATGGCTTAAATAGTCAAATCTATATCGAAAATATTGAAGTAGTAGAGTTTGTATCAAACTGGTGGACAGGGCATATACTTTATAACAAATGAAGTAGTAGATTTAATGATTTTGATTTGATTTACTTCCACAAAAGCTCCGACAATTCGTTAAAAATTGTTTCATTTTAATACATCGCCTTGAAAGTTGGTCTTCGTTCCATAAAAGATTTTATACTGATTCGTTATTCCCTTTGATGGGAGCCGATGGAATTCTCTTGCGTCACAAAAATTAATCTACTTAAACATTTTACGTTTTATGAAATTACTCAATCGGGGAATATCAATTAACAAGACATTTAACCATATCAATTATGTTGAATGTTATGGCCATTTAGTGAGTCATTGTGAATAAATAAATATATTCCCGTTTATAGCTCATATCAAAAAACGACTAAATGGATTGGTCAACAAAATAAATTTATTGCCTTAACCTTGACAGTGGTGGTAATTTATAAGGCAAAGTCATTCGCATTGAATTAATTACGTCCATTACACCCGTCCATCATACGAAACAATTTCTTGGTATTTTTTAGCTAATTTTCTCCAATGACTCGACAGAATAAATTATTAACAAACATGTAACGTTTGATCGAATAATTTTCTTTCTTTCTTTTAATGAAGTTTACCTGGAACTACCATTCCACTCCATACACAATCTAATGCTTTAAGCTTTAATGCTTGACACACGTAAATACTAAATCAATGAACTTTCACTTTCATTATACAATGATCGACAAAAGAAAATCTTGTACATTGTACAATGCGTTGCTTTGAAAGCTTTTGATTATGCACACCCACCTTCATGTCGAACAACAATAATGATGAATTAAAATTAAAAAATTTCGAATAAAGGGTTTATTCGTTCGATTTCTTAGTGCGTATACTAACCGTACGACCACATTTATGTTATCCTCTGGTGTCGATGGAGCACTGTCGGTGGATCTTGTTGCTATTGTCTCAGCGTAATCGAATTCGGATTTTCTAGAATTTTGGAAAGATTTTGATTAGTATCTCTTCACAATGTTTCGACAATTTCACTAAACTTTTTTTTAGTTTACATCACAAAAATGTCACATTGACCTAAATTCACTAGGTAACACGTCAGGGTCTTTGGTCTTTTACCTTTGTATCAACAGGGATGGCCGACGCTATTCGCTGATTTTGCGAATAGTATTTCTTGGTGACTAATCGCAGAATCTGCGAATAGTGTTTCCTGGTAACTAATCGCAGAGTCTTCGTAGAAGAATAATCTCCTAGAATCAAACAAAATTGAGATCACCACGACCACTTATTTTCGTATCAGAATAGCATATGGAATGGATGATTTGACTCTTCATCTCCTTGGAAGAAAGAAATTGACAGAATACAGGGGTTCAATGTTAACAAATCAATTTCAGTCGTCCGAATTGAAAAATATTACGAATTCACACATTTCAGCTGGGGAGTTTACTTTGGGGAATTTGGTCACTACTTCAAACCTTAGTGCTGAAGCAGTGACTAAAAGGTTTTGGAGCTTTGAGAGTTTCGGTTTAATTTATTTTTGGAGTTCGAGTTCTTTGGTCACTCCTTCAGCTCTAAAGTCGAACCATTGAAGTAAATTTTCGTCCAATTTCCGTATTTTTTTATTTTTAACATGTAAGAGACGGCAAGCAGTATTATTATCGGGTCTATTACTTCCATCGAGCAAAGTATTTTCAACCGGTTTATTTCAAATCTTGTACTTCAATGTTTTACACGCATTTTACTATATATAGGGCCATATTGCCAAGACCTTGTCATTATTTTGGTCGTCGTTTTCGATAACATATGAATGTGACAGGTTAATGAAAACGTTCCTGCGAATAGTCATCACGAAACACTATTCGCAGATTCTGCGATTAGTCATCAAGAAACACTATTAGCAGAACCTGCTAATAGCATTGGCGTTTTAACTAGTCTTTCGCAAACAGGAAGCATATCCGCAGTATTAGTTATCGAATCTACTACTTTTTTGGATCTTACTAATTTCGACACGCTCACTTTGAAGACTGTGCGCAGGGCCTATTATTTGGGAATCGATTTTGGGAATATTTGGGAATATTTGGGAATTTTGTCAATATTTGGGAATATTTGAGAATATTTGAGAATATTTGAGAATATTTGAGAATATTTGAGAATATTTGAGAATATTTGAGAATATTTGAGAATATTTGGGAATATTTGAGAATATTTGGGAATTTTTGGGAATTTTGAGAATATTTAAGAATATTTGGGAATTTTGGGAATATTTGGGAATTTTTGGAAATATTTGGGAATTTTTGGGAATATTTAGGAATTAATTCCAAAAAATTGATCCTTTTGAATATATTCTGCCAAAATGTAAGGTTTCTTTTTTTGTATTGTTATCAACCAGGCTTTATGAGTCGTGTCTAAATGCTACGGACATTTAATGACATCCATCAGAAGTTTTTTTTTTGAGGGTATTCTTTTGAATTTCGACTGACCGAAATCAGCCCCATTTTTTCGGAACTTTCTTATATGTAGTGGTAGTATATAAGAAAGTCCCGGAAAAAATAGCGCTGATTTCGGTCAGTCGAAATTCAAAAGAAAGCTAAGAGTAGCTGTTCACTAGTGACTTAGGAATATACAGCGACTCTACAGCAGGTATTTTCTATCGTATACATTTCTTCAATCTTCTACTTCCCAAATATTCCCAAATATTCCCAAAAATTCCCAAATATTTCCAAATATTTCCAAAAATTTGGAACCTCGGACGTAATGTGCTTGACGTGATTAGGCAATGTCAATGCATATTCCTTATGAACAAAGTGTTATTTTCATTGCACTTAACACTTAAATCTTTTGGGGTTCCTCCATCGGCTTAAAACAGGTCATTTTGTGTATTAAAAAGTTTATAAGGATAATATCCACTGATCTTTCAAATATTTAAAGGGTAGTTCCTGAGTGAAAGGACATCTGCGTCTCTACATACGACTTCTTCAATTCAGTTCAATATTTACGAATTTTTGGGAATATTTGGGAATATTTGGGAATATTTGGAAATATTTGGGAATATTTGTGAATTTTGTGAATTTTGGGAATTAATTCCCAAATAATAGGCTCTGCGTGCTGTAATAGGATATGGTTTTCACTCAACAAAAGCACTCCGTGTGAGAGCCGTGAGAGAGCAAGCTGTCAAGTTAACAAAGCAAAAATTGAAAAATTCAATTTTGTCTCTCACACTGAGTACTTTTTTGATAAGCGGAAATCAAGAACCCATACGAGCCTATGAACTGGCGAATCTATATATAATATTAGAGTTACCAAGTTTGATGACTTAACCAAAACGAATAAAAATGTCAACAAATCAGCATAATTCAAGAAAACTTTTTGACAAAAATAGGCTTTGGCTTGTGTGTAACAGCTCTCGGTACAGTCCAATGGGAAGAGTTCCTAATGGCCTCATACCCTATGTGTCTTGCAATTGACTCCCATTCCAAACGGCCTCTTCACGGTTTCTTATAATCACAAATGATTACTCAATGCTATTACAATTGAGCTGCCACGATTCACAATTATTCCGCTAACTTGCGACTTGTAGATTGCTTCTATGTGGATTGCACAACAAGCTTCAAACCTTAATCAACACTCGCTGAAACAGAGGCAATCTATGTGTACTCGATAATAATTATACAGTTGAAATGCTTGCCGTTTCTGAAAGCCTGGAAATGGGTATGTGTTTAATTAAAGAACTCGATTCCCATACATTGTAGACTCTAGCTACTCTAGACACTTAAGATAGTCGACTTTGATCATATACTTCTCTAATTCAAGATTTGATTACGTGTTCTGATGGACAAAATTATCGTTTCCGCCAAGTACAAAATATTCCCGGTCGTTCTATACCAAAATAACTATTTAATTGATTTAACGAGATTTTGAACGCCTTAAACATGAGGTTATTATCTATCTATGAGATTTCTTGGAGAAAATAGGTTCACGACTACTCCTGAAAGCTCAGTCAATATTCCCATAGTCAATCAAGGCAATAATTTTTCGCTGACAAATTTATTACATTTGATGCAGAAAGAGCATTAAGTTGTTTCTACTTTGTAACAACATTATGACACACGACCAGCTATACATTTTCAGAGTACCTTAAAATTAATACGTAACTTTACTAGGTACATATATCTGTCGTGCAGCAGCGTTCGGTTACTTATTAAATCATTATAATTGAAGAGATATTTTCCGTACATAAATTTGATAGTGCACACAATTAATGGAATTATGTTATGAATGTATAATAGCGAACAAAAATATTATCGTTGTCGTTTATCCATCACATATATGGACATGGACAATGCTGAGACGGTACATTATGATGTATGAAAATGTGCAAGCTCACATAATGACCAATATTACAAACGGTGTTCTCTGCATTTTTCGTGCATTTAATGTAGTTTAGACACGAACAATTTAGCACGTCATTTTGTAAAACAGCATTTTTGAAGGCATTACTGGCGACAAAGGCTAGTACGTTCCAATTCCAACGAAATTTCCACATTAAATTATATTTTTGTGTATTTTGCCTTTTTGATATTGAAAATTTCAAGGTTGAATCAATAAGTCCGAAAAAACAGTGTTCGGGAATGTGAATGACAAGTCCACAATTGGTGGTGAAAGGAAAATGTTGAATGGTTTAACCATTATGGTTCTCTTAAAATTTTCTAGAAATTGAGTAACAGGATGATAGATACAGCTACACAGCACGTTGTGAAGATATTATGTGAATTAAATGGAGATGAAACTCCGCGGATTCCCATCTATAAAGGTAAGCAATTCTTGAATAACTTGGCAAAAAAAGTGGGAAATTATCTTTATTCAAAGCACCACCGGAAAATGAGTTATTACTTATATTAACATGAGCCAAGTGAGTCTTTCCTTACGTTTGAAACTTTCTATTTTGCCTTGTGGGATTTCAGCCCTTGTCTTCGGCTAGGGCAACAACACTTACACTTGACAAAATAAAAAGTTTAAAACAAGGGCATAATTTACCATTATTGTCGAGCAAAGAACCAAAAACTTCAGGAGACAAAATGATTACTTTCCCGCGGCTCCTTCACTTGACTTTTTTGCGCAAATAAACATTTTGATATTTTTCCATTTTGATACTATATATACTTAAAGTTATAAAACTTTAATTTATTGCCTATCCACCCGGAATATTGTTTTTACACGTACATTTCCCACCCGCGGAAAGCGACCGTTACATGTGGGAACTTTTACATTACATCACAAGTGAAGGAATATTCATATGAAAATTCATTACATATCAGGAGATTTTCAGTACATACCAGCAGAATTTCATTACTTATCAGCAAAAATGTATCACATGAAATGTTCTTTAGCACTGAAATCGAAACAATACTCGCGATGTTATTTTAGTTTTAATATCACAAGCTTTGTCACTTGAATTAAGTGCACACCAATCTAAGCAAATTCATTAAAAACTTTCGAAAAAAAAAACACAAAAATAAGTGACGGCGAGAGTGACGGCCATTTTGTCTATAGCTATAATTTCAATTTTTTCAACTTAGACGAACACCTATGGCCAAACAATTTTTATTTTTGCATTTTTCACTTATTTTCAAAAACAATCAACACTTTTGTCTTTATTATCATGTATTCACTTCACTTCACAGCAAAATTTATTGAACAAACACCAAAATCGACAAATATTACGCAAAATATGAATCTAGCACTTCACAAAAACAAAACAGTCGAAGTAGTTTGTCAACATGTCATCAAAACAGTAGTGTTGCCAGTGATGCTTTCGGGATTAATGTTATGAAGAAGTGTGAGTCGATTTCATGAGCAGACTAGAATTCGTTTATGAACAACAGATTTTTTTGTTGGTTTTGTGCTATCGGTATTTTTTATGTTTATTATTAGTCTGGCAGTGAATGAAATAGCGCGACATAAATGTTGTGAAATTGTGCATTAATTTAGAATAATCTTATGGTATTCAAGAATCTGCTAGTGTCTTCTTGAACATTTTTGGTTTTGAACTGTCAGGTCCTTGGGTGGAAAAATGTACTCGTAACAACAATATTCCGGGTGAATAGGCAATAAAACAGCATACATTGGATGCTGCTTGGTAGTTAATTACACTCGGAATCAATTCTGTGAACTCGCTAACTCACTCGTGTGGTTTTAAGCAACTCGCTTTGGAAACGGTTATTTTGAATCGTGTAATTGCATACCTCGCCTTCGGCTCGGATATGCAAACTCTACACTTGTCAAAATAACCGTTTCCAAAGCTTGTTGCTTAAAACCACACTTGTGAGTTCGGCTCGTATCACAAAATTGATCCCTCATGTAATGAACTACCTCCGCAGCATCCAATGTAATCTACTATTGCTTGAAGAGTTGTCGTTAAAGCAGGCGAAAAATTCTTTTACTATGCTGGTGCATGTAATAAGGCTGTTACATGTATAGGCAATAACCTTTACATCACTCGCATAGTAAAACGTCGTACTACACACGGAAAATAAAGTTATATCTCGTATCACGATGAGTAAAAGTACCTCGGGCTGCCGCCCTCGGATACTTTTTCTCATCTGGATACGAGATATCACTTTACTTCCCTTGCATAGTAATGTACTATTGACGTGTGGTCAGTTTGCAAACATTTCCGTGTTTGCTTAGTGGCATCGCCGCATGAAACGACTAAACCAACACAAAGAATAAAACACCGCCGAAGATAATTGAATTTGCACACAGGCTAAGAACCCTGACATTAGTGTAAAGGGTGTAGAGTCTACCTCGGAGTCTACATGTACTGAAGCTGCATCACATTATATCGTACGAAATACCAGTCGCGGTATAATTTCTTAAGGAAAAAATATCACCCGGACTTCGCCGTATAAAACTTTTCAAGCCAAATCTGGGGAAAATATTTTCTTTCACATTTTAGAGGTGCGAAAGGTGCAAAAACACTAAATACTAAATTGTATTTCCACCCTATTTACAACACTTACTCATTTCCTCTGGACGATCCCCTCGACTTCAACGAGCCATTCATTTTCGACGGACTCAGGCTGCGCAGTCCATTCATACTTCGCGATCGTGACGGTGGCTTTTGAGCGGGAGAACTTGGTGAGCGACGGTTTCGATTCATTATTTTATTGGAAGATTTATCCGTAAGTTTATTAAGACTAGATTGACTCAATGATCTAACCACCATTTTCTCAGCACTAACCAACGGTTTGACTGGCACTTCTATTTCTTATAGTCAACAACACATTAAACATGTCACTAGTTTTTCATGAATCACTTCCTTTTTACGTTTAAATTTTACTCAGTCGCCAAGCTTTATTGATTTTTGTGTTTATTGTTATGCTTACTGAGCTACAAGTTGTAAAAAATATTAGTAAAACCGTAGGTGTGACGTTCTAGCGTCAAACTCACACATTCTGAACATTGATTGATTCATAATAACAACAGCAAAAAAATAATTGCCGTCGTCGTCCCTAATGATATACGTTCTGATATACGTCCTCGCACTTGACTGATTATGTGTTTGACGATTTTTGATTCAATAATTCAATACCCAAAGTTAATGAACTTCATTGCACATGAATTTATTACTACGCACCCGTCGTTTTTATCACTTTCTCTCTTTCGATGTGTTTGCATACAACAGAACATATTATGCATGAACGGCTTGGATTTAACCAACAATGTTTCGAATGTTTATAAAAATAAATATACAATGGAAATGTAGGGACAATTATATCCTAGAAACGCAACCAAGGTAAAACAGAACATTAAAAAAAGGTCATTAACCATTTACAGCTACCGATTTGTTATTTACACATAATACAGTTGTTGCAATCATTAGAATGGGAAACAACACACTGTAATTCCTTGTGGAGTGCTTTAATGGTGCGCGTTGTACATTTAGAGCAAATTGAGAATGCTCGATATTGGTACTACCATTAGGCTTATACGTTAATAAATAACGATAAAACAAGTTGTAATAATACGGACATTGTAAAATAAATTGTACATCAGATCGTGGTAATTTGAACAGATCTACTGTAATGAAGGTATTACCAACCTTAATGTAACATCATTAAACCTTGAAATTAGGAAAAGCAATCGATATTCCCGTTGTGGAGTGCCTCATTTTGGACTACGAATGTAAACCAAAATACAGTCAACCTATACAGGAGAGGGATTACGGCAGATAGAGTACGATTCACTATTTCACTGAAAAATAATTATTTTTTTATTCGACGGATTTTAATCAAGTAAATTGCCATCGACCATCGTAAAGCACATGACCTCTGGAACAGTAATTAGTTTTTAGATCTGCTTTGTTGCAGCGACATCCTTCAGTGAAATCGTCGTATTCTATCGGTAGACTGTCAACTCTATTGAAGAAAACTGATGTCGTAATAGCTCTCCAGGAAAGGAATTATGGATGGTAACGTCTAAATGACATGTGGAGTGAGTAGTAGGAATTGAATTTAGATTGTTGGATCATATACAGGTAGTCCTCCAAAAAATCCTTTGTTTTCGTGTTTCCATTTTTAAATCCAACTCGATGTCGTTTTTCAAAACTGCTCTAAAACCCTAAAATTTCCCGATTTTCACACAGTCAGAGGCAGTGAAATTTCAGAGCATGAATTTGCTTCAGCTGTAAAGCAGTAAGGAGTAATTTAGCACACATATAAAATACAAATTCTTACTACTGCCGACGGTAAGTCTATTACATATTATACTGTAGAATTGCTAACAGACCATTGTAAATGCTGCAAAACTCGCTCCCCCACTATCAATAAAGTCACTTCCCGTTTTTAAGTAATATACGTCACAATCAAATGGGACAATGAAGCAGGCACCTTCCACTCCGCCTCGGATTAACAAATTTCACATAAGACGCACCATTCCATCACGTGTCGTTCATGAACATTACAAACTAATTATTGTAACGCTGGTTGGCACAAAGACATGTTTTATTACATCACCACGACAAAGTACAATCAGGCAATAGCTGAAAAGAAAGCTGTCCTAGCACAATTATATGTTTACTCTCTCTCTGTATTACTAACAAAGTAAATAAAAGGAGGTTTGTCGATACGAGGAAATAGGAATAATTTTTAATGCGACAATAAAAAGCGATCAATCATGACAGAAGGAAACCATTGTGAGCATGCATAGTATGTCCTACATTTTACTATGAACAAAACTGAGAATAAAACCATGTACGTACACAAACGACAATGATTTCATTTTTGTGGGTATCGACACAGACGACACATATTTTCCATTATTTAACAATATGGGTCATCAAATAAAATTGAGTCTTAAAGTTCAATCATTTAACTTTGAAAATTGAAAAATTCGAACAATTTCTTTTTAGAGGTCACATAAGTTTCGATTTTTATAGAGGCCTCTTTGTTGTGTATATACTATGGTCGTAACAGTCTCGTTTACTTTCATTCATCTCGATTCTCAATTTTAGTAGAGGAGACATTGAGAGGAGTCATTCACATAAATTAGCATATCAAGTTGAAAAGGTTACTTAGCATTCTTATACCGAGTTAGATATACCGAGTTAGATATACCGAGTCCCCGCACGTAAAAGCTTCCATTGGGCTTGTTCTCCATATTTCGAGTTATAGAGACAACTGTATAACCGAACTACGAATCAAAATAGTATTTTACACGACTAGGGAAACGAGACTTTTAATTAAAATCTTTTTATTTTTATCCGGACTTACGTAATGGGTATGCTGTGTATGTAATGGGTGTCGAAAGTAGTGCTTCAAACATGAAAAGTACGGGTTTCGACGCATGTAGCACGCAAAAATACTTTTTCATGTGTCAAGGCTGCAAATGGGGGTTTTGCAGAAATTTTCTCGGGTTTTCGGCCCGTTAGATGAAAAATAATGTTTTCGCGAAAAAGCCCAAAACCCGCTGGCCAAGACAGCCACGCAAATTACTATTAAATTTTAGGGTTATAAAATACCCCAGCGTATCAGTTGCGTAAAACCTTTTTGAACGAGACTATAAATGTGAATATTATTTGCATTTTAACAAGGTGGTTTTTTCATATTTCATAATCATGAAGTACAAAAACAGAAATTTGAATAATTCAAAGCTCGTCACGCAATTCTGCAATGAGAAAGTACGAAGATAATACTAACACGACCACGGCAATTTTTTTCTTTTCTTGGAAAACTATCGACATTGATAGGTACACACTCAAAATCAAAATAAATTAATGAACGATTCACACTTCTCTATGCAAAGGCAACCACATTCTAATTTAACGGTCACTAATATTCACCGAACAACGATATAAACTGTTGCAACTTCATAAATTTCTTTTATTTTTGTTGAGCTTACGATTAGTCCAACTAATAGTGAGATACTTCCGTGTAAAGCTTAGCAACTCGACTAAATCAAAATTTCTTCGGACAACTGGTAATATATTGAAGTTTTATGGTTTATTGTTTCCTACATATCTGATTGACGGTCAAGCTAGAAAAAAGTTATTACCCCAAACAATCACTTTTTTACATGCGCAATCGTTCGGAATTTTTTTATAGTTTCTCCTCTGGTAAGTATATGATTGTCATTTTTCTAAATAGTCATTAGTGCCAGTATATTGAGCGATTGAAATTGTACGGAAGGGTAGCTATTATACTCACCGACTCATCTATTTCAGACATACCTTTTAAGCCCACTCGAAGTATTGGGAGTCTTAATTTTACATCCTGGAGAATTTTCTGAAGAATTGTTTTCCTTCTTGGTTCCTTAAATTTGTGTGAAGAATTTTCTAAACGTTATTCACGAACTAGGTGCGCTTCAGAATTTTAATTTTACCGCACTATACGACGTTGCGTTTGATTTGGGTTTGACGTGTTTAATTTTGAATTTTTAGCGGACTTACGGAGTCAAATTAAACAAATCGCAGACCCTCTTGAAATCCATACGAAAAATTTTGTATTTTCTATATTACACGCCATTCGCTTCAATTGGTTTTTAACCGTATAAAAACGGAAATGCTGGTGGAGACATAACGTCGCCCTTTTTTAATCTTATTCATCGTCAGCTGGATATCTAACACCGAGCTGTCGTCGAATTTCGTCTTCGATACGAGCAACAATTAGACTGTCATTGAGGCTGACGATATCGCATTCTGTTTTTCCGGCCCGAATGTATTTTCGGATTTCATCGGGTTCAAATCTTAGGCCACGACTAGCGTCATAATGATATGGAAATTTGCCTGCTGGAAATTCTGGAAAAGTTATTTCTTTCCCATCCGGTCCGATAACCGAGTTCGGAATGATAAAGTTTGGAACCTGGAAGTAGACATATATTGAGAGTATAGAAATAGAACTAGCCCTAGCTAATCAGTGGCTACCGTCAGTGTGCCCTTAGTGCCACGGATAATTGCCGAATTTTCGTATGTATTAATCGCGCTCAGTCTAATTTTTGCTTTTCTATTTCCTGAATAGATAAATTCCCCGTTCACTTCAACGTCTACACCATCATCGTTTACGATTCCAGTTGCTTGGATTGACTTCGGCTCATCCTTTAAGATCATTTGACAAAAATGTATCGTATACACACCGACATCCAATGTGATACCACCTCCCAAATGCTTTTTCCTATTGAGACAAAATGTGAAATTTCGAATCGTCATTTGGGCTGATGACATAACTCACACTATGCGGTCGTATCCAGCCATAGCACTATTCCCAAATTCAATTTCAATTGACTGAATATCACCAATAATTCCATTTTTAAGCTGTTGTCGAACATAATGATAGTTTGGAAGGAAGCGTGCCCATACACCCTCCATCAAAAAGACATTCTTTTGCTTTGCCAATGAAATTAACTTTTGCACTTGCTTTGCATTCATACACATCGGCTTCTCCACTAAGACGTGCTTTCCATGTTCCAGCATTAGTTTTGCTATTTCGAAATGTTTGGTGTTCAATGCACCGACGTGGACGATTTCAACATTGGAATCTTGAGCCAATTCCAAAAAGTTGTCGCAAAACTTCGGAACGTCGAATTGCTTTGCAAGGTCTTCAGCGAATTTAATTATTGGATCCGCAACGGCAACGATTTCATGTTCACCGTCATTGAGCGTCCCGATAGCATTGATAAAATCGTGTGCAATTCTGCTAGACGATGCGAAGCCCCATCTTAATGCCATCTTAATGATATGGTCTTTGTGGCAATTTTTATTCGAACGAAAGCTTTTATCACCTCAAAATAAACTTGAAGATGCTATGAATGCAGGAGTGCAGGTAATTTACTCAACAAAGTTTTTTTTCTTGCAACTTATTCGAATTTCAAGTGAATTCTTTGCTCACTCAATTTTAACTGGAGTAAATACAGTACTGAAACGGGTACAGATCCATACGATTTTTCTTTTCACTATCAAGAGATAACATCACTTGTGATTGGTAGCCGATAAAATCGAAAAAATGTATTTCCATTTATGTGGAAATTTTCAGAAGATCTTCGACACAGTTCAATGCTGATTATGATAATTATGATGATGTAACAAGGAAGTCGTCAGTGAACGCTGCTATTTAGTTGATAAAAACAACAAAATATATAATAAAGGTCATCTCAATCTACAGAAAGTTTGTTTTCAAACTTTAAGCGAATGTTTGAAAGTGACCTTTTAAGTGACAACGATATTACATAACACACCCCATGTTAAAATACTACTTGAGCCTTACGAACACCTCTTTTTGTGCGCAAATAGTGGTAGTTCTACAGAGGAACTTTCTTGTACAAAGGATTGGTCGACTTCATTATGGGACCCATAAATTACGTGACGTTTTTTCAGTGCTGTCATCAAAATTAAATCTTAAATAACTCGAGAAATGCACTCACTACATAGTTAATACTGTATTCTACTCCCCTAAATAGGGGACTAGAACATAATTTTAACTTTGACGGTATCTATTGCTCTAGTTATTTAAGATTTAATTTTGATGACAGCACTGAAAAAGCGTTACGTAAGCGGCTACATCATTAATATACTAGTTTCACTGCTTATGATTCTATTTTTTTAGACCCCCCTGGTGACAATAAAGTACTCAAAGGTTCGAAAGGTCTCGGCGTGGGGTAATTTGGCACACGGTGCTAAAACAACGCATTTTTCAACTACGTAAAAGGTGAACTCGCACACGATTTTTCGATACCAAAATTTTGTAAAAGGAGTCATTAAGTCGATGACATGGCTAAAAAGCATTTGCAGCAATGATCTTGCGTGTTCGAGTTCACCTTTTACGTAGTTTAAAAGTGCGTTTTTTTGGCACCGTGTGCCAGATTCCCCGATGCCGTAGTCTCCATTTAATCCATTAAATCCATTTAATCCAAAAAAAAAAAATTAGTTTTACCGAAATAATTAGGCTACCCACCTGAAAAATTTGTAAAGTAATTGCGAAAAATAGATTTGCACGATCCCCAGCTCGTTTAAGTACTCGTGAGGTATAAGATTTTTTTTTTGTTAAAAATGGTATTAAATTTATTTAATCCATTTAATCCACTTTACACCAAAAACTCCTAAAAGTGGATTTTTTCGCTTTTTAACATTGTATTATGAGTTGTAGTACGTGGTTCGATCAAAATCAACCATTTTTTAAGACTTTTACAGTATTTGGTAAAATGAACTTTATCCATTTAATCCAACTTTTATTCCATTTAATCCATTAAATCCATTTAATACCATTTAATCCATTTAATCTAGAAGTGAGTCACCCCTCGCAAAAGACAATAGAATTGAGACCATGAGACCTTTGAGAATTTTATTTTCATTAGGGCCTTTCATTAAACAACATAAAAGAGACCCGTACATTACACTGTAATGTAATTCTGCCGTAATTGGCAAAAGAAACTTAACTCTTTTTAGAACAAAGGGATTTTTATTGTTCTCAAAAAAAAAGTAAAGTTTCGCATGCAAATTACGAAAGAATTAGTTGTCTACGAAAGTCATGTTTCTTGAAACTACACACATCTTAAAACTGTCCATCTTTATATCATATATGCTCCATTCAAAGGACATAAATCAATGGTGAAAGCTTGTTGAATTAACTGCCAGCTTCATACCACTATATTTAGCTATGCATTATAAATTGGTGTAAAGCTCAATATACCACACGAAACACATATTTGATCAAATGGGCGATTTGTTGATCAAATAGAGCATATCTCCTTATTTTATCTATATAGTTGCAAAGGACTAACCATAATAATAGGAAAAAGATTGGGCTGGAAGTTGTGTGGAAGTGTCATGCTGTGTGCTTTTTGCTAGTTGTTTACCGCTAGAGTTAAAACCATTAACAAGTGAATTTGTATGGCGTAGTGAAGTTTCAGTAGAGAAAGTGGTGTGTCACCCACGTATGACAAGTTTCGTGACCTCTCCCAAGGTTACGTGAATCAATTGTAAATCAAACGCGTGGACCTGCATGAGGTACACTGACTGATTGTGGCACATTGGCTTATTGAAATTTTAATTCATTCCTGTACTTTGATGGAACTAGAAAAGAAACAGCCCATTCATATCCGCTAAGTTTTCCAGATGAAAATTTATATTTTTTTACAAAATCATTTCGTTATTGCCCTTCGATGCATTTTCTAATCATCCTGAGAATATTTCACACCAATCTGTTTACGAATTTCGTCTTCAATGCGAGCAATGATAAGACTCTCGTTATGGCTAACCTTATCACTTTCCATTTTTCCAGCTCGGATGCATTTTCGAACTTCATCGGCTTCGAATCGCAATCCAGCGCTGTTAGTGAAATTAAATTCTAGCTTTGCTTTCGGTAATGGCCAAGTCTTTTCACTGCCGTCAACATCAATTAGGGATGTTGGACACCAAAATGAAGGAATCTGTGAAAAAGAAAGACATTTTAAGGATTGACGTCCATCTAGCCGAGATCGTGATACAATATGTTACATGTTAGCGGAAGTACTGTCCGTCCACCTTGAAAGTTTTTTTTTTGTAGAAACTTTAATTCCGCCAACATGTAAAATATGAGAGTAGTAGTGGGATTATAACAAAGCCTTAAGGATCAACCTCCACCTTCAAACTCCTCTAAAGCAAACCAAAACTATTACCGTCATAGTGCCCTTCGTTCCAATGATTGTGGCAGTGTTGATTGGTGAAGCTATACCAGTTGCTGAGATTTTGGCCACTTTGTTTCCTCCATAGCTCAGTTCAGCATACATATCAAGATCGATACCGTCAGCATTTAAAGTTCCGTTGGCTTTAATCGATTTTGGTTCACTTCGGAAAATGAATTGAGCGAATTGAATTGGATAAACTCCAACTTCTAAAACAGATCCACCGCCTAGGCTCTTTTTTCTATGAACCGAATAAAGTGTAAAGACTAAAAATCACAATTTTCCAGACTATATCAAAGCATTGCACATACATGAATCGTTCCTCATTCTTCAATCCCTCAGCGCCAAAATCAACTTGAACGGAAACAATGTCACCAAGTTTTCCACCGTCGATTTGCTTGCGAATATATTCATAGCATGGGAATGATCGCGACCAAATACCTTCCATGGCAAACAGATTCTTTTGCTTGGCATATGAGAATATTTTCTGGACTTGTTTTCCATTCATACCCATCGGTTTTTCCACTAAGACATGCTTTCCATGTTCCAGCATTAACAGTGCCACTTCCATATGATGAATATTATACATTCCGATGTGCACCACTTCAACATTCGGATCTTTGGCCAATTCAACATAGCTGCCGTAAGCTTTTGGAATGCCGAATCGCTGAGCGAATTCTTTGGAACGATTCAAATCTCGGGCACCAACTGCAACAACTTGATGCTCGTCTTCACTGAGGGTTCCTAATGCATTCACAAAATCGTGGGCAATTTTGCCTGCTGAAGCGATACCCCATTTTAAGGCCATTTTCTTCAATTATGTGTTTTATGGAAACAGTTTTCGATTGAAAATAATGCAATGTAACAAACTCGTAACGAAGCTATAGTAGACTAATCGTTCACACTTCGGTCTTTCAACAACACTCAACAAAATGCACTTCGATTTCTGAACAACAACTCAGTTATTTCGATTCAGAAAGTTCGATTACCATAAGTTTACAGTCGTAAGCGTCAATTGATACATTTTTTCAAGGCTTCTTTACGTCATTGGTCTGATAAGCATTACTTAATCACAATTTTTCTAGTGTTGTGTGTGAAATATAAAATAATCTCCGCTCTGACAATGACTTTCAACAGAATAGAATAACACTGACGATTTTCCAATTTTTCCTGTTTTGGATTGCCTACAACATTCTTAAAGATTTAAGCTCATTCGGGCAATAATCAAATACTTTCTTGTGTTTATCTTAGAATTGTTACGTTTAAAGAGACATCTGTTATGAAAGGAGATGATGTAGCAACTTCAATTTTCCTGGAGCAGAAGCAATATGCATTCAATTGCTCTGATTTTCCAATTTAGCGCGTTGCGTCGGCAGAAAATTTGTAGAGGGCGCTTCGCTTTATGAAACATACACGTGCAATGCATAATCACGTAAAGCACAGTACGCACGTGGTTTAAGTTTCTGTTTTGACGAGTGAGAATACTGCCCTCTCCTTCGGGTCAGGCTATAAAGTTTTTCGTAAAAAAAAAATTGAGCCACGGCATGGATGTAATATACAAGTAGCTGATAAGTGCTGGTATTAGGTGAACGCGATTAGTGGATGGTTAAATCATCTTCTCTGAATAATTTTGTCTTTTGGTAAGAGTTTATTAAGTTTGTTATAACTGACCGCCTTACCACTCGACCACCAGAGCGAAGTAAAAATATGAACAGTAGAGGAAAAACCAAGGGAAAAACACAACCGTAA
This sequence comes from Bradysia coprophila, assembly GCF_014529535.1. NCBI lineage: Eukaryota > Metazoa > Arthropoda > Insecta > Diptera > Sciaridae > Bradysia > Bradysia coprophila. The sequence goes on along the minus strand of NW_023503509.1, from coordinate 1,334,583 downwards.
GAGCACACACTCTTAACTGTTCAGAGATTTACTGGCATATGGTAAAACATACGTTAGTTCATAATTGGGATGATTCTGTGCTTTTTCAGCGTCTTTCATTTCGGCATCCAACCAGGGCCACGAGACAAACAGATGTATTTTATCTTCCAAGGATGGTCACCAACTATCAGTCAAATTCACCGTTTCATAGGATTCAATGGAACCATGAAACGTTCTTCAGTGATCTCGACATAATCAACAATTCATCAGTGGCATTTGCTAGATCAGTGAAGGATTATTTTGCTTGGTGATCTTGATTGTTTGATTGGTCTATGGCCTAGTTTTTACTTTTTCTCAGTGTCTTTTTGTATTTATTGATTTTATCTTTTTGTTTTGCTTTTTGTTTTTTTTTCTTAATCAATGATTGTAAATCTTAAATAATTGTTTGTTTTTTGTATTCAGACTGAATTGTTTTTGGGCTTTGGCCTGTTATTTGGTCTTTAGATAAATAAATAAAAAATAAAATAAATAAATAAATAAATAAACATTGAGACATTAGAAGAAACATGTTTGCAATTCGAATTCGAAATACCAAAAATTGGTGATGTTATTGATGGTGAATCTATATTACTTGTGAATTTTTATTGCTTGCAAGGCCTTATAGAGAATTTCTCTTCGAATCCACCTCCATTTTTTTTCCACAGCTGAATCGATTCTTTTAAATACAGTCGACGACCATTTGTGAACATCACTCGTTCAAACAAACATTTGTTAGAATTTGTTAGAGCCAATATTTGGGTATTCAAGAAATATGGTAAGCAACAAACAGAAAGAATAACGAAACGATTTCTATCAAAATATCTACGCCAATAAATGTTGAAAAAAAATGTGAAAAATTGTGATTGTTGATGGATGGGATTTTAAATCGAGATTAAAAGTGACCAGAATATAAACTTTTGTTATTATCGTGTCCATGTGAAACATAGGTCAGAGGTCTTGCAGGTGTTCTTGATGATCTAAATTTGACATGATGACTACAAGATTTGTAGTACAAGTGGTGTCAAGTGTCTCTAAATTACAATAGAAATGTGCGATTGGAAATCATTTGAACACTTCAAGTTCTTTTAACATAATTTTGTAGTAAAAAAACCTCATAAGTGGACGTACCTATACCGATCATTTTTTTTTAACGAATTGAGGTTTTGTAGTAACAAGTATTTTTTACAAGCTTCAAAGCTTTATTTAATTTAATATTTGACCAAGTGTCCCACGTTCGAGATGAAGCTTTATCCAAACGATTACCATTATATGCATCCTTTTCAGAGAACGTTTATTCTCTGCTTTTTGGCAATGGGAGCTGTAAGCGCCGATGTGCCACATTTACAAGATGGCTATTACTATCCAGTACCAATTGTAAGACTACCTGACCCCGATAAGAATTATCCTCCGTCAGTGAGTACCGATATTTTACAGTCACAAGGTGGCTATTACTATCCAGAGCCGACTACCTCAACCCGATAAGAATTATATTCCTCAGTTAGTAAGAACCGATGTCTCACAGGTGCAAGGTGGATATGACTATCCAGTACCAACAATAGGACTACCTGAACCAAATAATAATTATATTCCTCCGTCAGTGAGTACCGATGTTTCACAGTCACAAGGTGGCTATTACTATCCAGAACCAACTGTGAGACTACCTGAACCAGATAAGAATTATATTCCACCGTCAGTGAGCGCCGATGTGTCACATTTACAAGATGGCTATTACTATCCAGTACCAACTGTAAGACTACCTGACCCCGATAAGAATTATATTCCTCCGTCAGTGAGTACCGATATTTTACAGTCACCAGGTGGCTATTACTATCCAGAGCCGACTGTAAGACTACCTCAACCCGATAAGAATTATATTCCTCAGTTAGTAAGAACCAATGTCTCACAGGTGCAAGGTGGATATGACTATCCAGTACCAACAATAGGACTACCTGAACCAGATGAGAATTATATTCCTCCGTCAGTGAGTACCGATGTTTCACAGTCACAAGGTGGCTATTACTATCCAGAACCAACTGTGAGACTACCTGAACCAGATAAGAATTATATTCCACCGTCAGTGAGCGCCGATGTGTCACATTTACAAGATGGCTATTACTATCTAGTACCAACTGTAAGACTACCTGACCCCGATAAGAATTATATTCCTCCGTCAGTGAGTACCGATATTTTACAGTCACCAGGTGGCTATTACTATCCAGAGCCGACTGTAAGACTACCTCAACCCGATAAGAATTATATTCCTCAGTTAGTAAGAACCAATGTCTCACAGGTGCAAGGTGGATATGACTATCCAGTACCAACAATAGGACTACCTGAACCAGATGAGAATTATATTCCTCCGTCAGTGAGTACCGATGTTTCACAGTCACAAGGTGGCTATTACTATCCAGAACCAACTGTGAGACTACCTGAACCAGATAAGAATTATATTCCACCGTCAGGGAGCGCCGATGTGTCACAGTCACAAGGTGGCTATTACTATCCAGAACCAACTGTAACACTACCTGAGCCCGATAATAATTATATTCCTCCGTCAGTGAGTACCGATAATTCACAGTCACAAGGTGGCTATTACTATCCAGAACCAACTGTGAGACTACCTCAACCAGATAAGAATTATATTCCACCGTCAGTGAGCGCCGATGTGTCACAGTCACAAGGTGGCTATTACTATCCAAAACCACCTATACGACTACCTGAACCCGAGAAGAATTATATTCCTCCGTCAGTTGAATGCTCACCAGAAAGTTTCTATCAGAATCCAAACTGTCGTAAGTTGTTACTTTTTCACTTCTCAGTGGATGTCGTAATTGAATTCACACAACTTGATTTAAATCTAAGAATAAATAAAGCAACTAAAATCTTCATCAGTTTCAAGACACGAAATATTCAAATGTCCACGACTGTGATTTATTGCTTTGTTTAAAGATCCACAAAAACTTAGCTCTTATAATACTTAGAGTCATTTATTTAAACCAAAAATATTTCGTCATTTATGCTAATCGCATTCTATATTCGATATTTTTCTTCTTTTTTTTTTTGTTAAAATGCACCATTGCGGGTCGTATACCAGAGTTTTTTTTAAGGAACGCACCATAAAATTTCGTTATAAAAATTATCTTTTATAGTTCGAGAATATCTGTCTTCTACACTAAAATGTCCATCCGATACTTTCGGCCAATATCCAAATTGTCAACGAATACCTCCACGTAAGTTATTAAATTTTGGATTTAATCAACGCACTTCAAGCAAAAGTGATCATAATCTTCAACTACCAAATAGAACACTATTTTGTATGAAATGGTTTTTTACAGTGTTTTGTGACACATTGTTAAGTTTCAGTACCCTATTTAGAGCACTACTCATGCTTGAAGTGCGTTGGTTGTTAAATTTTAAATTCGATAAAATATTTGCTCGTAGGTTCATTGATTCATTTGTTTAATTATGACAGCACCTCCACCTGAATGTCCACCTGGATTATTCGGACAATATCCTCACTGTGAACGACCAGGTTAGTTTCATTTATTCTTTTCACCGCTACATACTACGACGTTTCCACCATCTGGGTCAAAAATACACCTTTTTGTCATAGTGACATAATACGTGCTTATGGTTCTGCAGTTTTGTTCGTTTCAAATCATTTTCCATGCGAAGAAACAAAGAGAGAGAGAGAGAGAGAGTTGTTGCATTCGTACTTTTGGAAAGAAAAATGAAAAGAGATACAACGAAGTTTCTCGAATTTAATAACGATTTTCTTGAAATTCATGTAAAAGAATTTCGAAAAAAATCGAAGAAATAACAAGTGGAACAAATAAAACGGGTAAAAACAAACAAAGCTCACAAAAAGTAAAAACTTAAGTTAAGAGGCCTACATTTGTGTGTATCGTGTTTCATTTTTGATGATATCTTTTCATCAGAATCCTTTTTGAAAAATGTACGACCGCAATAATGACCACAAATGTATTAGCTTTAGACACGTGTCGAAAACCATACTTTTCATATTTGAAGCAAGTCTTACGACGCCCTCAGCATGGAAAATCCATTATATAACTCGGGATAAAAGATGAAAAGTATCGTTTTCGTGTCTTTATTGACCTCGGCTTCGCCTCGGAACTATACTTTTCATCTTTTTATCCCTAGTCATGTAAAATACTATTGGTTGCAGTCGTTTGACCGGGTCTGGGAAAAGTGAGCAGTTTAACGAAATTTTCATAAACTACGCTCAATTTTCTCAGGGCTTGTCAAACTGCTACAACCAAATCTATTTTCTGTTGAAAGCTAACACATTTGTGGTCGTTATTGCGGTCCTAAATTTTTGAAAAAGGATTCTGGTAGAAAGATATCATCAAAAGTAAACTAAAACACAGTCTTATTATTTTGTTGTTGTAATTAATAACTTTGAGTGTTTTGTAAAGAAAAATCCCAATGGTTTTCAGCTCTATCTCCGGGTCCATCGTTGGAATTCCCTGGGTCACAAGGATCACAAGGTTTTCCAAGTAAGTTGTAGGGCAACTTAACTTTTAGAGTCAAGAAGAATACAAGCTACATGTCGACCAAAAAGTTGTGGCGTTAATAACAATTCTGAACATAACTTTCACGTCATTCAACTTTATATTTGGAATGTGTTTTTATACTTCTTTATTTTTTAGCACGTCCAGAGGAAGGAGCCGGTATAAATCAAAAGTGTTTGCTTTCCTGTGTTGGTTAATAACAAACATTTATCTCCTATACGTCTTTGTCAGCTATGGATTTCCTAAATCAACACATCCTTCAACGGTATGAACTCACTCAAATCAATCAAAACCAATTTTCATCAAATTTAAATTATTATTCCAGGCAACACAACCAATTTCTTGATTGCTAGTTATGTTCGATATTTGTCAAATATTGTGTTTAAAAATGCATCTCAATTTGGTTTAACGAAACAAACAATTTCTTTATTCAATTCTCCAATTAATTAATGTTTATCAAAGTCCAATAAGTGGGATTTTGTCTCGGGATTGACATGGGATTCGACACTAAAAAAATTGTCTACTTGATAACCCATTTCTTTTTTAATAATAAACTGAAAAATTCTTTACAAGGAATTCTGGTAAACACCTTTTCCACTAACATATTTGTTAGTTATCTGCATGGTTTTCAAGTTTTTGCGAATCTAAAAAGAAAACTTAGTTCTGAGCGAGTGTGGCTTTTCATTTTTTTTTTCTTCTTTGATATTGTCAACAGAACCGAAAACATAACTTCATTTATTAGAATGAGCTCGTTCAACCAAGCATTAATTCATCCAAGCATTCGTTGATTTCGTCAAACCTTGGTAGCCTGCACAAAAATAGGAAAAGAAGAAAAAAAAATATTAAAAAATAATTCAAAGTAAATCAGATTAAGAGGCACCGATACTTAGCTAAAATTGTAGCCTACATTTGTGTGCCTCATATTTCATTTTCAATGATATCTTTCCATCAGAATTCTATTTCAAAAATGTACGCCCGCAATTCCGACCACGAATGTGGTAGCTTTCAACAGAAAATACATTTGGTTGTATAGTCGTTTGACCAGCTGTGAGAAAAGTGAGCATTTTAACGAAATTTTCATAAACTGCTCACGTTTCTCAGAGCCGGTCAAACTGCTACAATCAAATGTATTTTCTGTTGAAAGCTACCACATTCGTGGTCGGAATTGCGGTCGTACATTTTTCAAAAGGGATTCTGACGGAAAGATATCATCAAAGGTAAACTAAAATCCAGTATTAAAAAATCGCCCTAATGTATGCTTTTCACAAAGCATCGATGCCTCTTAAGATCTAAAATTCAATAAAATACGGCCAAATTAGTGTAGCCTATAGTTTCAGCGTACTATGTACTGTACTATCCATATTGCTCGTAAGAGGCATGGATAGTTTAGAGGGATTCTTTTGAAAATTCATCTATCAAGATCGGACCTATTTCGTCTGGGATGGATATATATATACGGGTAAATATGGTTTGAAAGGTCTTTGCCAGTAGACCTCAAAACAGGCCTCACACAGTCTCGAGCGACACCTGGTTGCTGGTGGAAGATCTCCGAAGTTGGAAAAATAGTGTTTTTTATCCGAATTTTTTTGGCCGTTATTAATGATCGTTCCGGGTGAGAGTGGGCTCGTTGGAAAGCTGAGCTTAAATACTTTCGGGTCATGTTTGATTAGATTCATTGATATATTTGCAAAAATTTGCAAGAAAAATTTTCAAAATCTGTGTGAAATTTAGACAGGGGTGGGCTGGTACTGATGACGCTTAATGTGAACCTAACATGCTAGTCGTAACATACATTGTCTAAGCTCCGTATCCTTTGTGTGAACTGGTGATTGTCGTCTGCTATGCTGTGGCGTATTCGGATGATTCAGCATCCGATGAGTGTCATCAGGAACCGTCATCTTCAAAATCGATTTCACGTAACCGTTAGCCGTTTCTCCTGCTGCCATAGAAAAAGTAACAAAATCAGTACTCCGTTTATCGCGGTAAAATCGCGTCTAGCATACCATCACTGTAATATTTTCCGAAGGCATTGTCTTTCGGTATGTCTGGATATAGAGTCACACATTGATCCAGATCTTTGATGCAATCTGCCAACGATCGAATTGTAAAATCTTTCCAAGAAAATGGTTGCAAACTAACCACTCGTGGATTTGCAGCATTTTCAACCCAAGAAATGCTTATGCCACCTGATTTGAAGATAGAAAAACAAATTGGAGTTTAGTTCAACATTTCGTATCCCTTGCTAGTTATAGATACTCACCGAGCTGACTGTCTGCGAAACGCAATAGAAACGTTCCAGGTGGACATTGTAACAGCTTTTTCTCGGTTTCACGTCTATTTACGAAGCCGATAATTGAACCGTCGATCCACGGACCTCGTAGATAATCTCTGGTCAATTTCGTAACAGCATAGAACCAATCCCAAAATGTGAACGCTAGTTCCGGCAAAGGGTCCTTGCAGAATTGAGACCATGATATTGGTTGGTCATTCGGATCGAAATTGATGGTTGTTCGGAAAGCTTTTTCACCTGAAATTGTAAACGGTAACGTAAATTGGATGTTTCTGTAGAACAGCCATTTATTGGTGCTGTGACCAGCGCTCAACTCACATAAATAATACAAACTTTCGGCCGTTAAACCTCTGCCAGTCTGGCATGTGAATTTCATGTTCAATGCATTGGCCAAGTGCGACCAATTAACTTTATCGACCATTTGAGATGGTACACGACTAAATTCGGAAAATGCATTCTGCCAGGTTATTGTGGCCCAAGATTGTGGTTCCTGATTGCTATGAACGATTACAACTATGGGGATCGACTTGACCCAGACCTGAAAAATGATAAAGATTGAGACCATCGTACATTACAGGCTAACAAATTGTCGGTATGTTACGTTGATTTGAATGCCGGCCATTTGGAAGGTTGATTTGAAGAGTAAGACAAACGTTTCGTCCGTGACTGATTCAGTTCCGATCTTTTCGGCTCGTTTGATATTTTTCAATTGCATGTTCCTGTGGAAAAGATAAAATGTTCGTTACGCACTACTGATAATCGACACATACTGGGAGGAATACGTTGCGCAAGTGTGTATTGTACAAGTCTTCCTTTTCGCGAGAAGTGACATACTTCTTGGACTAAATAGAGGAGTACGTCACTCCTCGGCCTTCCCGCAAAATCGAAAAAAAATGCAATACCCTAGATTGCACGATAAACGTTGTGTCGACTGTTGCATTTCTAGATTGCCAGTATTGTTAATAATTTCGCCGGAAGTTTCATCTGACGGCTTAAGGTGATGCTGTTGCCGGGCCTGGCACATAGACTCTAAAAGAAATAAATTTCCGTTTTAATATGTCAAAACCTTTCACATCCAAATGCATTTTGACTTGCCTGATAAAATGGACACGACGACAGATGGATTGCTCTTGTGAAAATCGGCAGTTAGGAGTCGAACGGTTGCAGAGAATCTAGAGTTTGAAATGAAAAATTGATGTTAAGAAGAGGAGTTAGCAAGGCCGAATAGACCATATTCCATTGAATGTACCTAACGTTTCTTTTCATCACTTGCGGTGGTTGCTTCTCGACAATAAATCCCGATACGATTAAATTTTGCAGCAAGGCTGTAATTTTCCTCATCACATCTTCCATGTTCATGGCCATTGGAAGGCCGACGTTTAATTCGTGTGTCGCGTCAATACAAAGTCGCGTATTCAAAATAACCTTGCCCAATGCCTCAAACCACCTCTGAATTTCGTCCAAAGTGTCTCCATTCAACGGTGCGCCGTTACCAGCCAATGCTTGATCACGTTTCCATTTACCGAGCCGATTCACAATGACCACCTGGACGGCATCAATTTTGTCAATCGTACTTTCAAAGCTCTGATACAAATTGGTTGCACGGTCTACGAGAAAGCGTTGTTTCTGTCGAATTTTATCGCTGCAGTTAAGTAATTTGCAATTTTCAACTTCATGTCTGTACTCGGTCTGCTTTCCCTTATTGATCTGCATTTGGATGGTCAATTCTTTCAATTTGTTATTGATGTCAGCGGCTTCCGGATCTATGGTTTGCTGACCGCCACAAACATTTTCAATCAAATTTTGCTCGTACGAAATGGTATCTCGAATATGCTTATAAATTACAAATGGACAGTACAACTGCTGGGTGAATGTTTGAATTGATTCATCCAATCGACATTTTATCGAAAGCTGTTCAACCCGGTTCAGTTTCTGTTTTTCATTTTGCACCTCCTGAATTAATGCGTGCAAGAACTGTGAGGCATTCAGTTCAATTTGCGGATCATCGATGTCTACGAATGACTCTTCCTTCATTCGGTTTTCGATCCATGCAGCGCAAACGAGTCGCACTTCAAGTGGAAATTGTTTGTTGTACAGGGGTCTTATGCGCTCAAAGCCTGAATGTTGAATTAGACTATTCCAAAGAGACATCTTGTGACCTCGAAAATCTGAAAAAAGCAACGAAAATTCGATTTCAATTAATTAAACTATTTGAAAGTAACAAACACTTGTCCAAAGGATGGAAATTTTATCATGGAACGTAAGTGGCACTGGTAATCGAATACTGAGATTAGTTACTAGTGTTAAGAATAGTTACATCTAGACACTCTACGATGTAATTCACTCTTAAGTTGTATAGAAATTATATTAAAGAAATAAGGCCAATTGAATGAAATGTGATCGCAGAAAGCAGGATTTGTCCCTTAAATACAGAAGAAAATGTACAAAACAGCGCATTCAATAAAAACAATTTGTACGGGACACAAGTCCCAAAGTAAAATGAAAGCAAAATAAAATGATCGAGTCTGGTTTTTGACAATTGAAATTCAATTGTCAAAAACCAGACTCGATCATTTTATTTTACTTTTACCTTAAGATCTTTTATTTCAAGTAGAAATTCGGAACAACTAGCTAGTAACTAATCTCAGTGATTTCCACTGAGAAATCCTACAGAAAATTATTTGTAGCTTAGAAAATTAATATCAATGGAGGAGGGTATGCAAGTCCTAGTAAAAGGGTACATGACAACATTGACAACATTCCAGTGACGAAGTAATCCTTTGTCAATGAAATTTACAAATCTCTTCACTCGAAATCGAAGAAAAGATCAGCAAAAAGTGGAGAAGGGTCAGTGTACTAGTGTCCGGAAATGTATGAGCAGTCGACACCTATTGCTATTTGTTGATAAACTTCTTTATGAATGGAAGATCAATAGATATGTACGTACACTGACCCTAAATGCGAATTTTTCGTGTTGGTTTTTCCCCTTCTATTTCACACTTTGTCTTATTACTTCACGGTTAAAGCGTCACGTTGTCATATGAAATTAAGTAATTGAAAAAATGGTCGAGATCTGTGTTAATTTATCACCTTGTTCCGAGACATAGAGGCAAAACAGTTTTCAATTTAAGACAACATCAAATCGATGAAAAATTATTCAAAAACTTACACAGCCCATTCACTTTGATTAAATTTTTTAAGACCACATTACAACTTACATATCTGAGTTGCAGTATATACTGATCTCCGTTTAGATACTCCTTCTGACGAATAAATGCGTCCGAATGTGTTAAATGTTTAGAACAGAATGAAAAATAAATTTTTGAGGACTCTACCATTAAGAACACAAATTCTGTTAATGACAATTTAAGTGTTGCAGATAATTTTACCCTTTCCCTTAACTCATCTACTTCCAGGTAAAAAAAAAGGTTTGTTGTATGAACGGACGAAAGCAAATTTCTGCGATATTTTTTGTTCACATTGTATTGAAAGCTCAAAATGCTATTTCTTTACTGATATTTCATTTGTTAGCTATAAACAAGCAATGAACACAGGCCAATGGTTATTCTCGTACAGCAAAATGCATGACAAAACTAATAATGTAAATGACTTTGCATCCATCAACTCACTTAGATCTTAGATCTGAAAATTTGCTTACTCACGACGTGGAAGTTCAGATAATCCCCAGAGTAAGTAAGCGAAGTTTTCCTACACCGAAAACCGTTCAATTCACCAGTGAAGAATTTTTTTCTGTGTCCTCAGAATATGTACTGTATTTTACTCAGGCGAAACATGAAAAAGTTACGTTTTCCCGTGGTTATTAACCTCGGCTTCGTCTCAGATCAATAAACTTCAGGCAAAGAAAAAATTGACTTTTTAACCTTTCCATCCTTGTGACGTAAATATCTATGGCATGCTAGCGTCCTGTCCTGTAAGCACTTTTCCACGGTCACAGTTTTGTCTCGTATTAAGTCTGGTGGAAACGAAATCGAAAGTCTAAAATGTACATTAATTTAAAAACAATTCAGACCTGTCCACACGTTGAAATGGTGTCTACTGTCTACTGTGTATCACAGTATAAAAAAGGAAGCTATAGAACAATGATACCTCTGTTGTCTATAATAATTATCAGTACCTCTACTGAAAAAACGAAGAAGTATGTCGATAAAATACACCTTCACTAATAGCTTTGTAATCATCACCTCAAAACCGATATAACGATTTACCTTCTTTTGAACTCTATGAACAAAACCAAAAGGAAATAGCTCTATCTTTATCATGTGTCATATTGTTTTGTTGTAGCTGATTGAAAGGAGCAAATTGCATGGATTCAACAAACTGAACGCTAATGTGATAAAATATGGTACATAAAATTGGCCAAATAAGTTAGTCATATGCATTCGTTTGAATGTGTGCACTCGTTCGTATATAACCTGTTACAGACAGCAAGCATAATTATTATCGGGTCTATCACTTCCATCGATCAAAGTATTTTTAATCGGTTGATTTCAAATCTTGTACTTCAATTGTTTTAACATGCATTTAAATATACAAAGGACCATCTTACCCAGAGCTTGTCATTATTTTGGTCATCATTATCGATAACAAATGATTCCTTCAAAAAAACGCAAAAATTTGAAAAAGTGTGAAAACTTTGGAGTGCTCTGGCGGCCACAGGAGAGGCTATTGCTTCCTAATTCTTGTTGTTTTGTCATCAGGGGACCTTCTATTGTCAATTCCGTAAAAAAACACGCGAAAATTGGAAAAAGTGGGAAACCTTTGGAGGGCCCTGGCGGCTCAGTGAGGGGCTTCCGCGCCCCAAATCTTGTTGTTTCGTCATCAGGGGACCTCTCCCTGTCGATCCCATCTACTTTCGTCCAAATCGGGGTTGTTCCACTAAACTGCAATTTAGCCTCCATCCATCCATCAGTACTTTCAAATATAATGACATTGGACATTGGGTAGGTTTTCGTCAAGTGGAGATCCGTTGTATATTTTAATATAAAACTACTTCACTTTTGTCATTAGAGACCAAAGGTCATAATAGTAAAGTTGGTAAACATGAAAATAAGCTGCACCCAATGTGGAGCTATGAAGCGTCTTGGGCTAAATTGCAGTGAAGTAGTTTTATATTAAAATATACAACGGATCTCCACTTGACGAAAACCTACCCAATGTCCAATGTCATTATATTTGAAAGTACTGATGGATGGATGGAAATACGTCGAAGAGCTTGTGTTAGTATATGGCGTAAATCGAACAACGATGCAGATTTAATCTCAAAACCGGAAGTGATCTGTTTCTTGAATGTTAGGAACATTAGCCAAATTCCGACATTGGCGCAGGTGCCACACCTAAAATTAGGTCTCGATTATGGAGGACTGACCATGATCCTTGCCATGATCAAGATATACGGTGAAAGATAATTATTGGAGTGGTAATCTCTAACCACCTTCAACCTCTTCACTGTTCGACTGCTTTATCAATTCGAATTAATTTTGTGCCAGTCTGTGTAAATTTCCATTTTGTGTCCCAGGTATTACGTTTCAAGTCCGGTAAGTGAACATGAATCTCTGTGTGTTCGAAGTTTCGAGTTTGAAAAAAATATATTTGAATTCCCACCTCTCAGTCTCAGATTCAAAACCAATATCCCAAAGGATTGGCTCCGATTATTAAGTCGGTTAGTACTTTGCCCTTAAATCAATCTCAAATTTGATGTCCGCCACATTCACAGTTTACTGTACACACCATGGTTGCAACCATAATATGGATTCCCTAATTTATGAACAAATTGGCTAATCCAAATGCGAGCGCAATGTTGCACTCCATTAAAAATACTGATTACAATCATAAAATTTTCAATGAAAGTGGAAACTTTCCACTTCCATTGAAAATTTTCACAACAAATCGACCAAAAATGTAGAACGAAAATCCATGCATTGTGATGTTGCAGAAAAGTATCCATTTTATGATAACTTTTTTGCAACATCCAAATGCATGTATTTTTGTTCTACATTTTTCTTATAATTCACTAGACTTTTTCCTGTCTGTTTAATAGACCACAGTGATCGACTATTGCTAACATCCACTATTGCTGGCGATAGAAAAAATGGTTAAAGCAAAGCACAGTTAACATTTTTGATAAGTCACGGTTTTTTAACGGGGCCCTGGTGGCCCCAGATAATATTATTGCAAAACACAATCTTATGTGTTGGCTCTTCGAAACCAACCAAAAATGTAAGATTGTCAAAAACATGAAATTTCTTGTAAATGATTCAGGAGATTTTGGATTTTTTTTCTCGTGATTTCGATACTTTGCATGTGTTAGTAAATAACTACAGTCATACGCAAGATGTGAAACACTGAAACATATCAAGAAGCGAGTTTTTCGTCGGTATTCGTAGATCTTCATGTTCGACAGATAAGAATATTTTGAATGCTTCGGTTTCTTTGTAGGTAGCAGACATAATTTCACATGTTTCCGATGTTTTTGAAAAGAATCTGGCGCCGAATGTCCGCAGCCGAACTACTTACGTTGGCACTTGACGGAAATTCATGTGATTATGGAGACAGTCTTCAAAAGACTGGAACGAAAATTCGTTTGGTCACTGATTTAGAATGACCACGTAGAAGGGTTGTATGGGTATACACAGTCTCCTCTTGAAAAATCTGTTCTAGTGCTTCGTTTAGTGCTATGCTATGATGCAATAAACAAAACTTTAGGCATGATCTTTTCGAAAGGACTGCATAGTTGTGGTAACCAAATTGTTTGGCGTGTACAAGTATGTACATAAACTTCGCCAGTATTAACCAAGAATGTAATTTCTTCTGTTTACCTAAATTACTATTGTACGTAACTCAAACGAAACATGAAAAAGTTACGTTTTCCCGTGGTTATTGACCTCGGCTAGGTCAAGGACCAACAAACTTCAGGCAAAAAAACTCGACTTTTTACCATTTCCGTCCTTGTGACGTAAATACCTATTACATGCTAGCGTCCGGTAAGCCTTTTTAAGCAGTCACAGTTTTGTCTCGTATTAAGTAAATGGATGGAAATACGTCGAAGAGCTTGTGTTAGTATATGGCGTAAATCGAACACGATGCAGATTTCATCTCAAAACCGGAAGTGATCCGTTTCTCGAATGTTAGGGACGTTAGCCAAATTCCGACATTGGCGCAGGTGCCACACCTAAAATTCGGTCTCCGTCTTTGATGAAGTCATTTCCGAGCAAGACGGTATCTCGACCGAATGGACCGTCAAATATTCGATTATGGAGGACTGACCATGATCCTTGCCATGATCAAGATATACGGTGAAAGATAATTATTGGAGTGGTAATTTCTAACCACCTTTAACCTCTTCACTGTTCGACTGCTTTATCAATTCGAATTACGTTTGTGCCAGTCTGTGTAAATTTCCATTTAGCGTCCCAAATTTAGGTATTACGTTTCAAGTCCGGTAAGTGAACATGAATCTCTGTGTGTTCGAAGTTTCGAGTTTGAAAAAAATATATTAGAATTCCCACCTCTCAGATTCAAAACCAATATCCCAAAGGATTTGTTCCGATTATTGAGTACTTTGCCCTTAAATCAATCTCAAAATTGATGTCCACCACATTCACAGTTTACTGTACACACCATTGTTGCAACCATAATATGGATTCCCTAATTTATGAACAAATTTGCTAATCCAAATGCGAGCGCAATGTTGCACCCATTAAAAATACTGATTACAATCATAAAATTTTCAATGAAAGTGGAAACTTTCCACTTTTATTGAAAATTTTCGCAACAAATCGAACAAAAATGTAGAACAAAAATCCATGCATTGTGATAATGCAGTATCCATTTTATGATAACTTTTTTGCAACATCAAAATGCATGCATTTTTGTTCTACATTTTTCTTGTAATTCACAAGACTTTTCCCTGTCTGTTTAATTGACCACAGTGATCGACATAGCTAACATCCACTATTGCTGGCGATAGAAAAAATGGTTAAAGCACAGTTAACATTTTTGATAAGTCACGGTTTTTTAACGGGGCCCTGGTGGCCCCAGATAATATTATTGCAAAACACAATCTTATGTGTTGGCTCTTCGGAACCAACCAAAAATGTAAGGTTGTCAAAAACATTAAATTTCTTGTAATGATTCAGGAGATTTTGGATTTTTTTCTCGTGATTTCGATACTTTACATGTGTTAGTAAATAACTACAGTCATACCCATGATGTGAAACATATCAAGAAGCGAGTTTTTCGTCGGTATTCGCAGATCTTCATGTTCGACAGATAACAATACTTTCAATGCTTTGGTTTCTTTGTAGGTCTTAAAAGCAGACATAATTTCACATGTTTCCGATGTTTTTGAAAAGCATCTGGCGCCGAATGTCCGCAGCCGAACTACTTACGTTGGCACTTGACGGAAATTCATGTGATTATGGAGACAGTCTCCAGGAGACTGGAACGAAAATTTGTTTGGTCACTGATTTAGAATGACCACTTAGAAGTGTTGTATACACAGTCTCCACTTGAAAAATCTGTTCTAGTGTTTCGTTTAGTGCTTTAAGTATGATCTTTTCGAAAGAATTGCATAGTTGTGGTACATACAAAATTGTTTGGCGTGTACAAGTATGCGAGTTTCTATCTGTGTGGAGTGTACGGTGGGATGGGCGTCTCTCACTTAGATGAGTTATTCTTGAAGTCTACTTCTCTTTGTCGACTGGTTGTATCTCGCAGGGAAATATTGGTTGAAGAAAAAGCATAGTTTTGGTTTTGTGTTAAATTTATTTATTTCAACTCCAAGTGTTCTGCTGATGGTTTACATCATTAACATCTAAGAAAACCACACTGCCATGCCATTTTTTTTATCTGCCACTTAATACAGAATAATTATATACACATCATGTTGCTACAGGCTACACTTATGGTCTTAATTACAAAATGTACAATATCTGGTGAAAATATATTTTAGCGAACCACAGTCCAACTATGCAACTAAGAAAACCCACTTCTATGCTTTTGTTTTGTTGATAAAAAAAATTATTAAATTTTTTTGGTTTGATTTTCATTTATTTTGTAATTTTTTTGTTTGATTTTTTTTTGTATAATTTGTTTACATCACAATTTCAACCACATAAAATAATCGACCAAAACAACCATCACAAATCGAAAAGATTTTTTTTTCTTTGGGATTTGATCATCGTTCTCGAGCGATTATTTTAGGCGTTTATAAAAGAAAAACAGAAAGAAAAAAAAACTTAAAAATCGATAAAATTAACTAAAAATTGCGCACCCCAATTACATTATGGTGCACAAACCAGATGTTTCGGTGCCACTTCGAACGGCTGGCAATTTCTTAAAATTCGCCCCTTTCATCGTGTCCTTGTATTCAAATGTAATTTCTTGTTCTTCTTCCTCTTTATTCTTGTCGGTTACATTAGCTTTCGTCGCGGCTAATTCGCTCTGTTTACCTAAATTACTATCACTAGCCTTTATTGCAGTTTTCGTTACATTTTTCGTTATGTTTATCTTAATCTTATTCATTCCGATTGTTGCCGGTGCTGCGTCCTGCAATTGAACATTACCGTCCAGACTGGTGATCATCGACGCTTGCGTCTGATGCGTTGACGGTGCGGGCGTTGTTGATACGATAGCCACAGGTGTATAGCCATCCACTGTAGAAATTAATGAAAAAAAATGATTTAATTGTCGAATAATGGTTGTAGAACAACTACTGTTTTAAGGGTTTGTCAACCACGGTGCTATTCGAATCTCGTTAATCTTATGCCAGAAAAAAAGTCGCCGCGACTCATCTACTAAATTATTCTCGGTACGACCTACCCATTCTTAAATCAAAAGTTCGAGTGTTTGTAAGCTGTTCAGACCTCTTTTCTATTTTTTTTAAACAACTGAGGCTCAAACAGTAAACTGGCGGTCATAAAGTGTGAACACTAGCAAGAGATAACTGTAAGAAAGTGGCACGAAATTCAAGACAAGGCTGTCCAACCCATTTTCAATTAAAAACTCTCCCAAGAAACCCTGAAAACTTACCACTGTTATCTTCGATGATCGTAGCCTCCTCAAACGTTCCAATATCTTCGAACGCATCATCTTCGTCGTAGCCATCATCTTTGGGTTCTTCCTTAATCTTAACCGGCAATTGTGTCGTTGAATCGATCGGTTTCTCCTCGAAATCTTCGACATCAACAACCGAAATTTGTGGCACCAATATCTGAAGATCCGATTCGTTTCCAATCGATTCATACGTAGCGTTCACGTCATCATTGGTTGATGATGTTACCGCACCGGATGTGCTAGCACCATCTTGGGACGTTGAATCAATTTTCTCCACAGTCACTACGCTGGACGAAACTGTGGGTGTATCATCATCGTCCGCAATTTCGGTGATGACAGGCTCCTCTTGCGGTAACACAATGACATCGTCGTCATCGTCAAGCAAAATTCGATCAACTGGAATTTAGGAGAAAAAAGAAAATTGAAATTTCGAGTCCGAGAATAAACTGTCGCAAATTGGCATACCTGACTCATCGGCTGTTTCGGTTTTCAAGGCCAGCTCCACAGCATTGTCGCCGTGAAGACCATTGTTAATACTAGACTCGTCCAATGTCTCTGAAGTCTTACAGTCTTCAAAACAAATCGGATGATACGTTCTGTCATCGACACGGATAGCATTCCTAAGGTGCCATTCCTCATTTTCCTCGTTGTAGAATGTTTCGAATTGATCGTGGCACATATCACATGTTTTATCTACATCTTCTGGTCCTGCAACACAGCTCGGCACCGGTGATTCATTGCGCTGGGCCGAATCATCGTTTGCCATATCCATTTCCATTTGTTGCGTTTCGAACCAATTGCGTTCCCGTTCGTCTAGGTCTTCGATTTCTTCGTATTGAATCCAATCTTCCACATTGTAATACCACCGACGAGAGTGCGCCCGTCGAGTCGAATCACGATCGCGACGATTCTGCCGGAAATGCCAGTCTAAATGTTGACTATACTTAATGGTCTGTTCGGGTGGAAAACGAACTCCACAGCTGCTACATTGCATGCCAGAAAACAGGACATGAATGTGAGTCTGTTGACGCAACTTCAGGGTATCGGGCTTGGCTAACGATATTGTTTTCGGTTTCTCCTTTGCCTTTTCCTTTGTTTCCGCTTTGGTTGTGTTGTTTAAGATGCCGGACGCCAACAATTTCTGGAACAAATCATCGATGTTTATCGATGGGGCAGCTGGAAGCATTGACGTTGAAGGCACTTCAATAACTGAACCAGCTGGTAATACTGGAGCCACAGCTGCCATTTCTGGCACAGGCGGAATGAGTGGCATTATTAATTCAGTGTACACTGTCGGTAGAGGCGACTGGATCCCACGATGACGTTCGGTTCGCAGCATATTTTTTATGTACATCATCCCCGGGACAACGCCATCTGGCATTATGGAGAATCGGATGTAATGATCACGTCCGCCAAACCTAATTTTCTTTGGCATACCACCATATTCGACGCCGAACTGTTCACCGTCTATCAATACGGTAAGGAAATAGTCAGCAAACTGAACGGTGTGCTTCTGATTGTCCAATTCAAAGTGCTGCACCTGCGCATCCAAATAGAGCGAAACTTTCACATGAACGTCGACGTACAAATCTATCTTCCCAACCACCAGATCAGTGCGCAAATTTCCGATTCGCACTTGTGGCGATGGTCCTTCGATTTTAAATTGACGAATTCTGCCGTCCAGTGTGATGTTGGTGGGTGGATCACCGAAGAAACATTCGTACCACATGTTGTTAATGTACAGTTCCCTGATCGGTGAACCAAATCGAATCTGGTACTTGACACCGTCAATTTTAAATGGCTTATAGGAATCGTTGAAGGCCAACACTATGCTGTCCTTGTTGTCGACGAGAACCCGACGTTCTCCGGATTGAAAACCAATTTCCTTTGGTTCGCCACCGTTCTCTTTCATAAATGCAATGGCCACTTCATCGTAGAAACGAATCTCGCGTGGAATGCCGTCAATGTTGATGGTCCGTTGATTGTTAATG
Source organism: Bradysia coprophila (assembly GCF_014529535.1). Lineage (NCBI taxonomy): Eukaryota > Metazoa > Arthropoda > Insecta > Diptera > Sciaridae > Bradysia > Bradysia coprophila. The sequence goes on along the minus strand of NW_023503509.1, from coordinate 1,315,678 downwards.
CCGGGTAAATTCGATGGGATGGCATTGATCATATACGGATTATTCATCATTATAGTTGGTCCTATTCCCATATTCGTTGGGAACATTGGCGGCTGTTCGTCTTGCCATACATTTTGGACATTGAATTGACGCGACGAACTGGGTTGTTGTTGAAAATTGAGCATCGCATTTTGACTCTTGTCCCGTGATGGTGGACCTGACGACCACTTCGAGGTTCGACTTCTCTTATGGTTTCGATTGCTTCGATTTTCCTTTGACGACACATTGTCACGATCTGGTCCATCACTATCACGGTGATCTCTTTTGGCATGACGTGATGATTTGGCAATATTTGAGTCGGAACTGCTCGAACTGAAATGATCGTTGTTGTCCATTGACAAACCGGATCGGCTGACCAAATCATTCTTACGCTTCAACGACTCTTTCTTTGACTTTGTGTGCGCCTGAACGACCTGTTGCATCAAAGCGTTGTATTGTTCCAAATTCATGTCGTCGTTGTCGAGTTGCGCCTGTGCCTGAGCCAATATGATTTTTAACGTTGCATCGCTGCCATCCTGCGAATCTTCGATGAAATCGCGCATGTGTCGTCGCCTTAGATCGATATCGTTGTTTCGATTGGGTTTGTTTGGCAGGTGTCGACTAGCTTCAGCCAATTTAGCTCGAACCGCGTCGAAATTCGATTTGATCGATTTTGGTGTGTCAGCCTTGAAAGGAAATGAGGGAAGACAGTGAAATTTCTGAAACTCATTGATTCGATGGGATTTTGTTACCTTGATGGTTGCCCAATCAGGTTTCTCTTCACCGGACGGGAGAACTGCAGGCGGAAATAACGGAGTTATTGCTTGACTAAGCTGCGTTCTCAAATCCACGTCTTCCTTTCCGAATAATCTGAAATGAAAGCAATCAGTGAGCAAACAAACAAAATAACAAATTTCAAAGACTCGAAACTTACCCGTCGATCTTCTCAGTCTTTCGTTTCTTTTGCTCGGGCGGCTCTTCAACGCTGCGATCTTCGGACCTTTTCCGTGCTTCGACCGAGGACGGAGTTGCGGAAAGGGATGATCCAAACGAAGTGGTTGATATCGGCGATGATCCCGCATTGGATAGCATTAATCTTAGATCGATGTCTTTCGATGGAACGTCAATCACATTGTCTGTAACAATAGCTAATTTTGTTGAGAATTTCGGTGGAAGAGGAAAAAGAAAATGCGAAGATCTCAGAGCTCAAGTATTTGGTGGTGTTCAGACAGCGACATGATGGTTTCAGTGGAATACAACAATAAATGTGGATTTAAACAACAAAATTGTGTGGTTTTTTTCAAAGAAAATTTTATTTGAAATACACTGACTCGGTGAGGTATTAAGCGTCAGACAGGTGAAATGATTTAGCATTAAAGACATCTGAAATTCCTCTGACAATTTGAATTATTTTTCCATTCGATTATTTGATCTCTCCGGTGCGCAGAAGTACGCAGTACGCAGAAGCTTAGAACTCGAATCGACAAAAAAAATTATGATCCACCACAATTCCACGAGTATGTTCCTTGCTTCCGTTTACTTTACTTACACGTTTATTCCTTTCGCAAACTGAGATTTTTATCAACAGATAGAACATTATGTTCTTCTGAAGCTGATGCTTTTAAACTTAGCCGTTTACAAACAACAGAGACAGAAATATTTTAACGAAGATAATTAGGGCCAGGTGAAGGCTGTTTACACATTTTGTGGTTGTAAACACCTTCACCTGGCCTTAACAAATTTGTCTTTTAAACCGTGTTATTGCGGCCGTTTGTAAAAGGTTAAGACGATTACATTAGCTCAACAGAAATACTTTGGAAAAAAATTGCGGTTCTTGATCATACGTTCTGATGCGGAAAGTTAGAGGTTGAAAGTCATTGACGTCGCAAAGAAATATTTTTTAGTTTTTGTTTCCGTACGTGTTGTAAGCAGACTCGTTCTGCAATTAAAATTTTCAAAGAAATTTCCCAATTTTACTCTGATTTCGCTGCGTTTTGATGCGAGGTCTCTTCCGATGCTTAAAGTGATGAAATGAATCGTTGTTACGAATCAAAGATCAGCTGTGCCACTAAGTCTGATAATATGAAGTAATTGTAGACTGGGAGTATACTGATGTGTGAGATGAATTATTTTGCCTAACTCTTTCTAAGTGGGAACGGTTAGAGTGAAAGATATCTCAAGTAAAAGAAACGTTTCAGAAAGGAGGCACTCGTAATGAATCAATGAGCTAACTATTTCATAAAGCGATTCGTATAAGAAATCCAACCCGATTCAATGCATCTCCGAGTAGAGGTATCAATTCCTATTTTAGGTGAAAATCTGTGAAGAACACATCCTGTCGCAATTAATTTTCGTCTCCTCATTTCCATAAAATCAATCTACCGTATTAACTTGATGAGCTAAAGTAGTCGTACTTCATTCGGAAATGTATCTAAAAACTTGTCATTATCCGAGTTCTAACTGTCACTGTCGTTAAACCTATCATGAGTCACAAGGATGTCTAACTTTTTAGATTTTCCAGGATATCGCTGGAGTCTTGACCCATAAAACTTTAAAATCAGAGAGTAGTTTATGTTCTAGCAAAGCCACTTCGCTCTGAAGACACACTGGAAAAAATGTGTTACAAAGCAGGGTTTATCATTCGGAATATTTATTCTGTAATTCTTCGAATGTTCTTAAAATTCTTAATTTTGGGAATTTTGAATAATTTAAGGAATTTTAGGTAATTTAAAAAAATTCTTGAAAAAATTTCGAATAATAAGTCCTGTTAAGTTGGATGTTCCTATGGACTGCTGACTTAAGGAAATTGTTTCCAAAACGCTAAACTTATCAAAAAGATTAATTTTCCTGAAAAACGTATCACTGTGAGCTGAAGCTAAACTTTTTCTTATTGAATCCGATCGGTGAATCGTCCAACACATCACGCTAATGTCTTCAATGCCATCATCTTGTGATTCTTTTGAAAAACAGAAGACCGAAATCGGACGCATCTTCCAGTGTAATTTTTTACTTGTGACCAGAAAGGTATTCAACCCAAGAAGCCAAAACCACTTTCAAAAAAATTCTTCGAAGTTTGTGTGGCTGGTGAAAGGTGATCAAAAACTGAAAACGTGCACTTCCACAATTTCCCCAATTATACGAGCCGTACAGGATCGTGTAGGGTGTCATTGCAAAGGTTATTGCATGTACTTTCGGTGCAAATAGGGTCTTATGTGGGTTTGGAAGCATCTACGATGAAATATGAGTTTCATCGTGGATGGCACAAAATTTACGTAAAACACTACTCACACTACCCTGTACAGCTCGTGTAACTAACTGGAGAAATTTCGATAAGTAAAGTGCATGTTTTCGGTTTTTGATCACCTCCCACTAGCCAAACAAGTATCGACGAATTTTTTTGAAAGTGGTTTCGGCTTCTAGGGTTGAATACCTTTCTAGTCACAAGTAAAAAATTCCACTGGAAAATGCGTCCGATTTCGGTCGCCTGTTTTTCGAACGAAGTCCTCAAATTGCTTGCACTTTGAAAATTAAAATTGTTTTTCTTTTGTAAATTAAAAATAAAATTAACGAAAAAACGAAAAAATAAAAAATTTGTTGAAAATTGAACAAAAAATAAAATTGAATCGACAAAAAGTTTTAATAAAAAAATTATCCCCTGTGCCAATAACAATTAGTTTATTTAAAATATCATCATCATCATCATCATCGCTACGATTGATACAATCACTTATCAATCCAATGGACATACTCATCGTCAGTCTGATCAATAAATTGTGCACAATGTGGGAAATTTTTACCATTCTTATAACAAAATTGATTTCCTTACTTTTAAAGCTTTGATTTTCGCCAGCTCCTGTTAACGGAACGCAGCTAGCACTTGCCGGAACTTTTACTACTGGTTCAATGGACGGTGGAATTAGTGATGATTCAATCGATTCTGATGTGGTGGTGGTTGGGATGATCGGGGCAGTCACCGATGTTGTTGATGGTGCTGTCTCCGGTTGGACAATGTCTGCACTTGCACCTCCTCCTCGATTGTGTCTCACATAGTTTCTTGATTTCGAACTGGTTTTACTGGCCTTGAACTTGGTTGGACTGTCGGCGGTCTTTGTGGTGCTCGACACTTTCGGATCCGTTATCGACTTGGTCGACTTATCTTTCGGCGATGGGCTGCGCTTTTTCGGTATCGTAAATTCTTTGATCTTCCGTTCGGCTTCAGCCAAAGCTGTGATTGCCGCACTTTGAGTCGGTGACAGTTTACAGGACTCTTTGTCTTTGTACCGATCTTTTTTCTGGTCTTTCGGTGACTGGCGGTTGCTCGACGGAAACGTTTTCGAGCTTTTCAACGATGATTTGGATGAAGACGAGCTTGGTGATTTGGGAGATGACTTTTGACTATTTGGTTTTTGTGGTTTCGGTGACGTTTTTGATGCCGAGCGAACTTTCACTTCTTTCGACGAACTTCGGTTTTTGCTTGCTGTTCGCGATTTTCTACCTGAATCGTTCATACTGGCAGCAGTAAATGCTGTAGGAGGTCGGTGTGAAATTGCATTGTCTGCTTGACTATTTGCGACGAAATGAGTTGAAGCGGGCCCAAAACCTTGATTAACAAATGCTGGTGAAGCCGTTCGATTTCTTTGATTGAAGTTACGTTGAGCAGAATTTTGAAATTGCATTTGACGGGCGAGTCGGGGATCACGAGAGCGTACATTTTGCGGAGCTGACTCCGGTTTGTGGATTTCCATGCGTGCCTTTTGTGCCATGGAATCGCTTGTATTCGGTTGTATCATATCGATAGACTGGAAGTAAGTTGTTGAAGTTAAGGTTCCGCTTTCAATTTCCATATTGGGAGTGAAATATTTACCTGATATTGCGAGTTTGTGAAGTTATTGCCGGACGATTCTGCCAACAATGGTTGAGAAAGGTTCTCCGGCTGTGGAACAGTTGTGCTCACCTAATTATGAAACAAAAAAAAGTTAGCTTCCTCTCCACTGAATGTGTCACAATATGTTAGCGACTTACCGTTTGCACGACGGCAGCATTGGCTTTTAGCTGCTTCTCTTGTTCGGCAATGTGCTTCTTCGTTGCAGCCAATTCCAATTCTAATTTCCGTTTCTGCAATTCCAAAAGTTCGCGTTGCTTGTCCCGTATAATGTCGCTGTCGGGTGTTTTGCCTTTGAAAAAATTCGGATTCACGTGAATGGATGGTGTTAATTTGGCTGTTATCGGCCATCCCACATCAATTTCATTGGTTTTGATGTCCAATGCGTATAATTTAGCTAGTGGAAATATATCGTTCCACGTCTGCCGTAGCGCGAACATCTTCTCTCGTACTTTTTCGTTCACCTAAAGGTAAAAATTTCCGGTAAACTCTTGCGACATTGAAAAACCAAAACATTTGAACAAACCACTTTAAAGACATCGCAAAAAACCTTCACTATTGAATGGCTGAACAGGGTGATGTATCGATTGTCGTATCGATTACCAAGATTTTTGACGATTGAATCGATCAAATATAGTACGGGGAGCTTCACATCAGGATGTATCTGTGTATGCGGGAAAAGAAAATTTCGTCGTTTTTTTTACTTCAATTTGAAAATGTGTTCTCCTGTGCCAATCGCTTCTATGGGTTCCCAACATAAAATTACCGACAAAAATCGCCATACAATCGCTTAGCTACTGATTATAACGACGCTTAAGAGTCGCAGGACTTGAACTTTTAGGAAAATCATTTCGCTAAATTTCTTGTGAAACTGAAGAAAATTTCGAGTATTTTAGCGGAATATTTTCGCTAAAAATGTAGACCTGATGGACATACTTACCTATTCAAGTGAAATAAAATGGAAAGAAAGTGTTCGAGAGAAAGGAGTGGTTGTCATTGAAATGATTGACGAAATGAATGATCGATAGTGGATACAACGGTCGGTAATAATTTAGTAGTGAGTGTTGGATGAATTTGTATCGAAATGATTCAATTGCGGATCAAAAATTCAAATTATTGTGTGAAGGCCTTGACGATTGTTTTTCAGTCAGTACATCTTATCGTACACAAGAATTAAAAGCAACAAAAAATCAAAATGAATCTGGGTCAACACAATCCGCTGCTGAATTTGTAAAGTAGTTCGCTCACATCTTCTCGGAGTTTCAACGTTCCCATATAGCGGACACGAATTTAAAAAAACCAGAAGATGTTTGAAATCAAAACACAGTCCCAGTTAGTTCCATCGAGGAGGCATTCTATCATCTATTTGTTAAGAGTCGAATCGACACACGTGATGGTAGGACACAAAAAGTTAGAAGTTTTTCGTCTCTCACGCAGCAATTGCAATAATATTGGAAGAAAGTGACCAATTTAATAGAAGCTGGAAGCTAAATGATGCAAAAAAAAAACGAACCAGTCCGATGACAGCTGTTATTTTGATGATCCGAAAAATAGGCGAAAGTTTCCGATTCCACATGTTGATGGTTTCGTTTTGTATCCTCCTAAGGAAAAATAACCTTTGGGCACAGAGGGTAATTTTCTTGTGAATAATTTATGTTACTAGACAACCCGCGAGTGTCTCTCTTTCATATTCTAGCAAAGATATTTCTATTCGAGGTGAGGGATAAAAGGGTCATCAAAAAAAATCTTCTGTACCAACGAGTGACAAAAGAGCAAGCAGAAAAAAGAGTCAAAAAAGATGATCCATCAAAATAGTTCCAATGAAAACTTGGCTAAAATGTGTTCTTATGTGTGTCCATATGAAATTCAGTTTATCGTGTGCAAACGTGCATATCAGTACCTTACACGGTCACTGGTCGAAACTTTTGTCATTTTGTTACACTACCTAAGACCAACAAGTGTTTCGTTCTGGTACTTTTCTTTCTGAGAACTAAGATGGCTTTAACGATGATAACCGTGTTACGTAAATATATGTCAGTCAGCTTCTTACGCCACCGAGATAAACCGATATTCAGTTATCGCATTGTTGCCAGGTTGGTTCACATGATGAAGAACAAATAAATTCTTTATATGGAAACGCCTGTCGTTACAGATGAGTTAAGAACTCGAAAATTTGACTTTCCACCCTTTCCAATAAACATTTTATTTTATTTTTTTGTTTGACATCAATTTGTTTTCTCCACGATGCGAGCGGAATGAGACTGAGATTTTCACTAGACATGTACTCGTTAGCGTCCTCCTAGCGCTCAACAACAAAAGTGCCAAAAACCGACTTTATTCTAGGTAGTGTTTTAGACCTGATGAAGGACTGATAAGCAGATGGATTCTCACTTTCTTAGTCTGTGTGATTTTATGCAAAGTAAATACTAAAATTTCCAAATTGTCCAAATCAATTGACCTCTGTAGCTTATTAGTATTTAACTTAACTAAAAATGACCGGACGAACTGAAAACAAATTGTAACGTGTAAAAACAATGTTTTACAAATCAAAGATAGTTTCGTAAAAAATTATTTATTTACGGTTCTTGTTGCTAATTTTCAGTTTTCTTTTCCTTTTTTTTAATTTTTATTATTGTTGTTCCAGTGCAATGTCGATGATAAATTTGCACTGTCCATGGTTAATACTGGGTTGTGTTTAATAAAATATTAAAAATAATTTGATTTTAATCAATAGAATCTAAAATTTAAACTTTGATCTACTTCTTAGTTATTAAACCTTTTGGAAACGGCAAAATCTATTACTTCTTTTGTTTAAACTTACTAGATCTTTTACTTCGTTTGGTTCTATTATATACAATAATATTTAGAGCTAATTGCTTTTGTCATCGTTGTTGAAAACGGATGACTAGCCGTTTCTGAAAGGTTTATTTTATAGACAAAACAAGACAAACATCCAATGCTTATTTCGGGCTTAAATATACACTCATGGCTCAAATTATTCATTTTTATTTATGTAAATTACAATTATATTGCTACAGAATGCTACGCAAATTTTTTTGTCTGTTTTTAGAACGGAAATAAATTTTCTCGTTCAGTTCAGTTTCTCGTTTCGTTTAAATTTTTTTTTTCTGTCGCAAATTCAAAAACATTTCAGTGTCATAAGCATATAATTCTTATCAATAAAACTGGATAAAAATACACGACTTCGAAATGACTCAAATTTCATTTACGAATTGACACGTCAATGTCATTCGTATCATTAGTAAAATCAACGCACTTAAAGCATGAATTGTACTTTAAATAGGGTACTGAAGCTTGACAGTGGCAACTGTAAAACTACGTAAAAAAACCATTTCATACAAAATAGTACTCTATTTGGCAGCTGTCGACTATAATCACTTTAGCTTGAAGTGCGTTGGTAAAATGCAATGCAGAATTTGTGGTATGAATGAAGTAGAAAAAAATTATCCCAACACACATAAGGTCTCACTCATTTTTCACTTACGAACATAAAGCAATCAATCGAATTGAATAGAAAGTGTTGCGTTTTAAGACTTAACGTTGAAACGTGTATTTGCCGATAAGTCGTTGCACCTATTTTGTACACAAATTGTCTGTCTTATGATTGAATTGTAAAACAATATCTTCAATGCGTTGCTATTGTGAACGTGTACACTGTCACGTAGGAATATGAATTTGTAATGAGGCTCGAGTTGCGATAATTCGAAATCCTAATTTTTAAATAGTAAAACTTCGGTGTTTTGAGTCGAATTTACACTTAACATTGATTCTTACAACTACGAACTCCATCAATGTTTTGTCCTGATACAACGACCTCAAAAAAGAAAACATTTGAATGATGTCGAGGCATCATCTACTTTAGTCTCCAGAGAAAACGTTAGCAGAGTTGGAAGTATAGTAATTCTGTCTACGAAATTATGACTCCGAAATACGGAAACTTTACCAAAAAAATCTACCAATCGGTACCATGATTGACATATTCGAACGATAAAACTGCGTGATATAAAAGTAGATTAGAAGCGAAACCTAATGACCGTGTTCGGACGTAGACAGAAAAACCTGATTGTTTATTTTCAAAACAAAAGAACGGATCCGTTAATGTTACTCATTCAAGAAATCGATAAATCCGGTAATATCGACAAGTTAATCAGACAACCTCAGACGACTTTGATGAGAATTCGAATTGTCTGATCAAATTGTGGCTAGTCATGTGACTTTTATTTGAAGTCTTACAGAAACGTGAATACAATTCGCAGACGTTTTCATCTGTTAATGACATTGTTGACGAAATCGATGACCTCTGACTGGATAAATATAGGAAACAATTAAAAATGTTTGGAGTTTCCATCAACATCCATCCGTTTTGCCTTTGTTTAGCTAAATCACGCCTCTTCTTTCCTATTATTTAAAGATAAAGCGGAGAGAAAACCGCAAAACGGAGTGTTTTTTTCATAAGTGGAAATTAGGACTTAAATTAAAATAGCCAACAGATTCGGTCATGATATTGGAGAACTAGTTTATGAAAGGTTAAATTTCAAACAGCTATTAACTTCAGATTAAATGTGTAGCTTCCTACTGTGGACGAATGTATTGAGAGTCACTCTTAATAAATCACTTCGAATGTAGCAAGTATTTCAAGATGATTAGATCTAATTCATCGACAATCAAGGTGCATTTCTAACCGACTTACTTGCTAGAAATGGTTTATGAGCCACGCTTTTCCTATTCGATTTTCATTCTTAAATTAAAATGAGTGAGACACATATAACCCATAGCTTCTTACAATTGTTGTATCGTAAAATATTTTGATTCATGATGGTGTTGACATTGCAGTTGTGAAAATTGTGTGCTGTTTTTGCGTTAAAATAAACAACAATTTTGCTCAATGCGTCGTGATGTTGTATATGTGTAAACGGTTGCTATGAACGTAAAACAATTCCAATGACAAATGCAATGGCATTCAAAGAGTAAGAGATTAACATGTTTATGATGAAGTGATACGTTGTATTACTGGATGCGTATGCGTAATCTAAACAGCAAATTGAGACTCTTTACACAGTCACACAGTCAAAGTTTATCATATTTTCACTACATTGTAACATTATGGGAAATAACGTTCGAGTGTATCAATTGCGGTCGACTTTCAAGCGACGCTGATAAAATGTGTGGCGAAAGGTTTCTTAACGGAAAAACGTATTGGTAGATGTGTAGTGTTTATACGAGCGAGCGGATGATAAGCGGACCGTAACATTTGGAAAGATTAAACCGAATTTAAAATTTCTCGAACGCGACTAGTTTTAGCATTGCAGCACCGCACATCGTCGCAATCAAAATATTCTACGATACGAAACGATTGTTCGGTTTTCTCGTTTTTCGATACCCATAGAACGCGACTTTTCGGATAACTTTAATTCGGTAAATAAAATAAAGAAAAAGAAAAATGTTTTGTAACCTTAGTTATATGGTTTACGATGACATCGACGATGACCTGGCCGTGTTCGATATTCTCCTCGGCCAACATTGTAAGCATACTTATCAGCGGCTTACTGTTCACATTGAGATCACTCAAACTGGAGAGATACTCCTTTTCGATCTCCGATGTATCCGTCATTTTGTTTGTCTGTTGCTATTGTTTCACCGACTAGCAGAAAATACACTGGAACGAAAGAAACGAAAATTTAATTAATTTATTTTTGTTGTTGTTTTTGTGGGAGTGGTGCTTATTAGTAAAGAGTAATGTCTGCCACACTGCGGAATTTAGTCAATTCACCAAGCAATTCACTTATAAGGAATAGTCCTGAGCATAACTCGATTTTATTGAGATCAGCAATAGTTACCGATCGGAAGGAAAACCGGTTGTAAATTCAATTTCGAGTACCAGAGCGCAGCGAGCACAAGATAAAAAAATGTCCAGCTTTTTTCCCCAAAGACAACACAACGTTTCTCACAACAAAGGCTCCTGAAGTTTCAGCTGATGTGAGAAATTGACTAATTTCTCGCCTGCGTTGTGAAAATGAATTGTTCGTACCCTCATATTCGCGTCATTCTTGACTATTGGCGAAACGTATATTAGTATAAATATCTGAGTTAAATCTTTTGATGTAAATGTTTCACACGCACCCACAATCACGTTTTCCTATTTATTTATTTTTTTATTCAACCAACCCAAGCATTTTTAAATAGTGCTGATCAAGCGACGATATCTCAACCATAAACTCATTGTGAGTATAATATTGCCCGGTCGCGATTTCTTCGTTTAACTCGTGGGAAGATAAGGATGAGGTAGCAAGTACGACAAGCAATTTGTTCATAAAAAGTGGGAGTTGTAGACAGAATGTATCAATCAATTTAGTAAAAACTGTTACCACGAGCGAAACTCCGGCTTTTTCATTTTTATATATCTGAGGCTGGAACAGCAGTTTCCGAAGAATTAAAAAGGCTGGAACAGCAGTTTCCGAAGAATTAAAAGAATGTTATCTTACGTCGTAGAAAATTCAATCTGTTCGACTGTCGTCATTACTTTGGGTTCGGCGCGACCCACAGAATCCTCAAGAATGATTGAATTTTTTCACTCGGTTCGTTCAGAGTAAACAAAATATTGCCAAGAGGACACAGCAAAACGAAAACAAATATGACCCTCGACAAGCATAAACGTTAAAAAATAGCAAAAACTTTACGACGAGAACATCGATAAAATGAATACGCTTTCTACCCTAATGTGCGTATGGATAAGTACCTTATAAGTGACCCCATACTTATTTATAAACGAATTGACCATATCAAACTAGGAAATTATTTCTTACGAATGTCCAGCAAAAAACCATTACATGCTTATGCACGGTAAAGTGCACTTTGCATCACTGTTTGTGACAGTGAAAATGCACAAACATGTTAAATGTGTTACGTCATTGTTTGAAAATGCAGGTTTTGGCTCGTGTGATTACTTCACTCGCCTTCGGCTCGTTCCGCAAACCTCATACTTACCAAAAGAAATATTTACAAACAGTGACGTAACATACTAAAAATTAGTGTGATATTGGAATGTTAATTGGATTTTAATTGATCTCTCTTAATTGATCGACGGAAAAGCGAATTTACTCTAAAAATAGAGCTTGCTTTCCGCCAGTTAGCAATTCGTTTATAACAGTGAAGTGAATCTAAGCATTTAAGTCGAATTAAAAGTGCCGTATACCAAGGTAAATCATCGATAAAAATAAATTTCGCTGGTGGATGCGGTAATATTTTGTTGGAAACATCTAAGCAACACTCGCACCGGATAGAGAACGAGAGAATAAAATTCCATTAATTGGATGAAAATTGGAAATGCGTGCACATACAATTCGCGTTCAATTAATCAAATTATTTAACTGACACTCATAACCTTTTTATTTTGTATCACATACGCACACATCATCATCAATTGTGAAGTGAAAAATCTCTTTCCAATTATACAAGCAACCATTTCACATGCACAGTCTATTTTCACCGAGCAAACGTTGAGTTTAATTTCATTTAGGTACAAAAGAAGGCTGAATTAGAAACACTCCGAACTTGCCTTTGCCGCCGATGTATGCTTAAATCGGCCAACTGTTGAACTGTTGTTTTCGTACGTGCACTGCAACAGTTACTGTTACACTAACTACATGAAAATTGTTTACGCCTTCAGCGTAAATAATTAATTTTACATACAGCGTTGTGTGTTGAAATCGATAAATTTCTCTAGTCGATTTATATGTTTTCAAAGCAAATAAAATCAATCGCGACTGTTACACATTTACGAAATTTTCCTTGCAACGAAAAATTTCTCAAGTCCGAAATCTGTTGATGAAGTGTTTCCAGTGCAATTTGTCGAATTCGAAATGGTTTTTGTTGGTTAATTACAAGGTGGAAATTCAGTCTCAGTTAAAGTACAACGAAAATGGTTATAGGACAGTCTAATGTAAGCGGTGTTCAGATTGATAGTACGTAGTCGATTGGCCAAATTTCTTTGTAATTTATTCAGCGACAATCTCGGAGCAGGCATAGACACATTTTAATGAGAAAAGGATGTTGCAAAAACACATGTAAGAAGAAATAGAAATGGGAAGGCAGAAGTAGATATTGGAGCCATTTGCCGGCAGAAATCAGGCCTTTACGCCCTTTTAGTCGCAAATTAGAGTTGGTTAAAAAGAGGTGTCGAAAACAATGCTACCGAATCACATTGAGTGTGACAACAATAATAGCTTCAACTTACCACAATTCACAAATTAAAAATCACCACACAATGACATACATTCTTAGCACATAATGAGAGAACAAAAAAAAATCAACTTAAGTCGTCGTGTCACTTTAAAAACCGATTCCGTACTGGCTTACTGGCGTGTGACTCAGTTCAAGAGTGTCAAATTAAAAAAAATATAGCAAAAACAACCACACACTCACAACTACAATGTATGAACAAGTGTAATTTGTAATTAAAAGCAAATACGGGTGTTTTATGAGAAACAGTACATTTTGGGAGCAAGGCATATATTTACGGCTAATGAGAATACTAGAATTTCCCTGTAATTTCCTCGAATTTAAGAACAATATCTCGTTACATTTTCGTTAGACTTTTGCACATTTTCGGGAAATTCCAGCAAAACGATTTGATGTACACCATGGGCAAAAAATTACTTCCCACTGCCTTTGTAGAATCGTGGCTTCAATCGATTTCTGTCCAATAGATTCTCCTTTATGCATGCGAAACATGCGATCGATATTATAACGTTAAAATATTCATGCATTCGTAAATATGTGTTCAATATTGATGTCTGAATGTCTCATATGGAATTATAATTGAAATCGTACACAACGATCAAAGATGTAAGGGGACTACTCGGGTAATTGATTACACACCATCGGAGGAATTGCCGTAGCATCTGGTAATTAATAGGAATTGAAGGAATTGCAAGGAATTGACCGGAAATACGAGAAAATCAACGTAAATGAAAGGAAATACGGATAGGTACGATGAACGAAAGAAGTAACTGAAAACAAGAAAGAATGACCGGTCTCCGGTCTTGGCTAGGTTTGTAAAATACAGTGCATTCGCTGATTCCTTTCATTTCCTTTCAATTTATCGTATTTCCAGTCAATTCCTCGTAATTCCATCAATTCCTTCAATTTCTAATATTTCCTTCAATTCCCATTAATTACCGGACACTTCGGCAACTACGAAACTACAGCAATTTCGACGGTTTTCTTTAAATTTAAAGAAAATTTTCGAAATAAAGAAAACTTTTAGAAAATTGTTTCTAAAAAGTAGACGAGGAAATAATAGGAATCAAAGTGCAAATCCGCCGAAAGGAATTAATCCGTTAATTGAAGGATTTGAAAGGAATTAGAAATTGATTTGCTACCCTTTTGGCCAGTGGTTTCCCCCTCGCGTATAATACTGTGACAGAACTCGCCGCTCAATTATTGTTTCACTTTGGATGCATGTTCTACATTCGAATTTTGCTCATCGTTCCATTCACTTTCAAATAAATTTCTCAGTGGTCGATCGCTGTTCAATTGGTGGTGAACCACTGAGAAATTCAATCGAAAATATTGTATTTAGTAAAGTGATCGCCGTACAAATATTTTACAATTTCAATAATCGATCGACTCGATGTTATCCAAAACCATTCACTATGGCAACCCGTTAACCAAATAAGAAATGAAAAAAATATTAATGAATTTACCGAGTAATGAAAGTATAGGCTGTGATAGACGGCAATCAAAATTGAATCAATTATTAATATGACCTGAGCCCTATTCATATGACAACAACTCCGAATGTTTGTACAAACGATGTCTCTCGGCAATATCGAAACTTATGGAATGTGACATCATTTGACGTAAATTGGTTTTACCGAAAAGCATTTGATTCGTTCCATTGTTTTGTTTTTAATTTTATTTTTTTTCTTCAACGAATCACTTGATAACAACAAATATTTTGTCACGAACGATAAGAACAAGCAATTTTTTCAGTGGAAATTACTGTATACAACAGAACGCTGAATTTTTTTGAAATAATAATAAAAAAAACAAAAGCAACACAGCTGATAACACTGTCATAACAAATTAACTGAAGTTCCAAGTTGATATTTTTGTATCGGGTAATTACCGCAAAAACACGTAGTACAAAACATGGTGTAGCGATAATTTAAATAACAAAAAAAAAACCTTTTTTGTTATCCGATGAATTTAAATGTTGAAAGCAGTTAATGGAAATTGGAAACACCGGCAGGTTTAGCGCGACAATATCGGGTGAATTAGGTCAATTTCAATTATTTATTTGAAAAAATTTGTGAAAAAATTCAAAATTCATAAAATTATTAACTCGCATTCCTTCAAAGGCACGAGTGAAGCATATGAACCGATTAACCAATTGAATGAATAAGTAATCGACTTAATGCCTCAACTCAGAAATAATACTTTTTTTTTGCGTCGAACTCAACGACTAACCAACCCGCAAACGATAGAAAATTATAAAAAGTTGAAAAGAAGTGACCTGAAAAGCAGACACATAAGAGATTTTGACGCGAGTTTTCGGCTGTGTTTATAAATAAATCGGTCACGTTATCAACAATGAACACGAATATCTGTCATACGTAAGTAAATATAGACTGCGATAATTAATGACTGGAACAGAAGTTATTACACACATCACCCATTTTCAAGATTGTTTTGAGCCAGAAGTACATTTCACTGTACACAGAGACAACCGACATAAATATACAACGACACTACTGTGTTGCCCTTTCTAAATAATTGATGGAAAAAATCGGAAAATCAAAACCAGTCCGATGGTTTTTACGTTTTTTACGATTAAAAAAGCTGACGTAACCTGATTTTTTCCCCATATTAAAATTGAATGGCATTGGGAATTGTTTATTTCGCCCGAATCGCGTCCTATTTATCAATAAATCGAATCCCATTAACAGCCACTTCTACTCGTATCACCGCATTCAATCATGAAACATTAGAAGATCGAAAATTTCCACTTTTCTTGAAAAATGTCTTCTTCGCAGTAAGACACACGCCATTGTGCAGTGAAAAGATTAGCGGAAAGAAAATGGAATTTCACTCATTTTGCTCCAATTAGGCTGTTAACCGACACCGAAAATACGATTATAAACTTGATGCATACCTTCATGCTGCGATTGAATGTGATTTGGACTTGAAAAATATCCTTAAAGTCACTGAAATATAGAAAATTATTCACTTGAACTGTTTTCACTTCTGTTGCGAACTAAACACTGTGTAAAACTAAAATGGATGCTGTGTCAAAGGTGTCATAACATTGATGGCTGCGCAGGCCCAGTAGTTTTTTGTTTTTTTTTTTCACTGGGCATTTTTATTTGACATGGTTTACAATCTTTACAATCGATAATCGCGCGCGGTTTCACATCAGTTTTAAATATCTTTTTTTGGTTGACAAATCGAATAAAGCAACGCACTTCAAGCAAGTGTGATCATAGTCGACAGCTGCCAAATAGAGTACTATGTTGTATGAAATGGCTTTTTACATTGTCATACAAGTTTCAATACCATACTTGGAGTATGTTGAATGAAGCGCGTTGAATGATGTAAAATAAATTTTGTTGACATGACATTGCAATAGTCAAATGAAGAAATCTTAATAAATGCGATAAATAGGTCAGAAAAATGTCACCAAATTTCTTCGATATGCAAACATTATTTGTCTTGTTCCATTTGCGAAACGCTTAGATCGTTGCAGGTTGCAAGAACTATGGGACTCTTTTAAAATCTGGTAGATCGTTGCAGTATTTAATGCTTTCTCAAGGCCGAAAACACACAGCCAATTTTGCGTTGCTCAGATAGATGCTCCGTACTCAGTAGGACTCCGCAACGCAATGCTCGTGTGCTTTTAAACTAATTGCAGTTGAGTAGAAAATCAAAGAAATGTTAGGTGCTGGCAACATTTCTTTGCCGAAGACGCAGTTTTCGAGTTCCTGCTCCTGAAAAAATTCCGGTCTGCATAATCCGTGAATAATAAAGAGTAATCAGATTCTCTTCCACTCATCGCCATTTTTTGAATGTTTATCCAAAGATGAAACATTGATTTTCAAGCGAGAGTTCTTTCATTTAACCATTGTTGTCTTGCTGGTGTAGACCTCTTCATAAAGAGCATTTTTGTGGTCCGCTTGATAGTAGCAAGCTTTATTCACTCTTAATAGAACTACCTTTCTCAGTATCAGTACACTGAAATGCATTCTTTTTCGACCATATCAAATTATCTTCGATACTTCGTTTGTTTAATGAGCTCATCCAACGCACTTCAAGCAAAAGTGGTACTCTAAATAGGGTACTGAAACTTGACAGTGCTCCATACAAAATTTTACACTGTAAAAAGAGTGAGGATAAAATTTCATATAAAAAGTACTCTATTTGGCAGCTGTCATAGATAGGACTTTTGCTTAGGGTACTGAAACT
This sequence comes from Bradysia coprophila, assembly GCF_014529535.1. Lineage (NCBI taxonomy): Eukaryota > Metazoa > Arthropoda > Insecta > Diptera > Sciaridae > Bradysia > Bradysia coprophila. The sequence goes on along the minus strand of NW_023503509.1, from coordinate 1,298,295 downwards.
TGACAGTGCTCCATACAAAATTTTACACTGTAAAAAGAGTGGGGATAAAATTTCATACAAAAAGTACTCTCGAGGCCGAAACAGATGATGTTACTATGGTGTCCGTTTTGATGTTTCAAACATTGACTTTCAGCCCATTATTAGATTCTCGTGTGGTCTGCTTCCTGGTGTTTTTTTGTATTTCCGTATTGTAACTCATAGGGCCTTCATGCGACAACTTTCGTCTCGTCTACAGAACTCCTATTTTTTGAGAAGTAGTGGCTCGTCACTCCCGAGGATTGATATTGTGGAAGATTACAGCTCTTGAGGAGTTACACTGGAAATGTTAAAGCACTCGAAGATTGTTAGACTGGTTGTATCTCTCAAAGAAATTGTTGTTGAGGGGAAAACATAAAGAATTTTGGTTTTGTGTTAAATTTTTTTATTTCAACTCCCAAGTGTTCTGCTGATGGTTCACATCTTAACATCACTCTGCCATTTCATTTAGCTCTCCCTTATAAGTATAGAAAATTATGTACACATCCTGTCGCTATTGCTATGATCTTAAGTTCTAAATTACAAAATGTACAATTTCTGGTGAAAAATATATTTAACCGAACCACTGTCCAACTATATGCAACTAATAAGAACCAACTCTCTGCCTTTGTTGATCGAACAAATTTTTAATAATTTTTTTTTTGTTTGCTTTTCATTTATTTTGTAAATTTTTTTGTTTGTTTGATTTTTAATGTTTACAGCACAATTTCAACCACATAAAATAATCGACCACATAAAATTGAAAATAAAATTTCATCAAAAAGAAAAAATTTCCCTTGGGATCAACGTTCTTGATCGATTATTTGATGCGTTTTTGATAGGAAAACAAAAAGAAAGAAATTAACTAAAAATTGCGCACCCCAATTACATTATGGTGCACAAACCAGACGTTTCGGTGCCACTTCGAACGGCTGGCAATTTCTTAAAATTCGCCCCTTTCATCGTGTCCTTGTATTCAAATGTAATTTCTTGTTCTTCTTCCTCTTTATTCTTGTCGGTTACATTAGCTTTCGTCGCGGCTAATTCGCTCTGTTTACCTAAATTACTATCACTAGCCTTTATTGCAGTTTTCGTTACATTTTTCGTTATGTTTATCTTAATCTTATTCATTCCGATTGTTGCCGGTGCTGCGTCCTGCAATTGAACATGACCGTCCAGACTGGTGTACATTGACGCTTGTGTTTGATGCGTTGACGGTGCAGGCTGGGTATTCGGCGTTGTTGATACGATAGCCACAGGTGTAAAGCCATCCGCTGTAGAGATTAAAGGAAAAAAAAATAATTGTCGCACGGGTACGATGGTTGCATTTTGTTTTATAGAACTAGTGCTGTTTAAAGTTCGTCAAACTTCTCTTCTCTAAATTTTTTTGTGGTTTTCTCGAGGGGTCACGCACTTCTTCAAATTTAATCCATTTAATACATTTAATCCAAGAAATACATGGGATTAAATGGATTTAAATCCATTTAATCCTTAGTGCGTCACCCCTCGGGTTTTCTATCATCAAGGCGAATTGTACTAACCCTATTCATGTTCAAACAGACGGTCATAAACTGTGACCGAATACACTAGCAAGAGATAAATGTTAGAAAGTGGCAAGAAATTCCAAACAAGACTGTCCAACGATTTTCATTACTCCCCCATTCCCTTGCAAAAAAAACCCTGAAAACTTACCACTGTTATCTTCGATGGTCGTAGCCTCCTCAAACGTTCCAATATCTTCGAACGCATCATCTTCGTCGTAGCCATCATCTTTGGGTTCTTCCTTAATCTTAACCGGCAATTGTATCGTCGAATCGATCGGTTTGTCCTCGAAATCTTCGACATCAACAACCGAAATTTGTGGCACCAATATCTGAAGATCCGATTCGTTTCCAATCGATTCATACGTAGCGTTCACGTCATCATTGGTTGATGATGTTACCGCACCGGATGTGCTAGCACCATCTTGGGACGTTGAATCAATTTTCTCCACAGTCACTATGCTGGACGAAACTGTGGGTGTATCATCATCGTCCACAATTTCGGTGATGACAGGCTCCTCTTGCGGTAACACAATGACATCGTCGTCATCGTCAAGCAAAATTCGATCAACTGGAATTGAGGAGAAAAAAGAAAATTGAAATTTCGAGTCCGAGAATAAACTGTCGCAAATTGGCATACCTGACTCATCGGCTGTTTCGGTTTTCAAGGCCAGCTCCACAGCATTGTCGCCGTGAAGACCATTGTTAATACTAGACTCGTCCAATGTCTCTGAAGTCTTACAGTCTTCAAAACAAATCGGATGATACGTTCTGTCATCGACACGGATAGCATTCCTAAGGTGCCATTCCTCATTTTCCTCGTTGTAGAATGTTTCGAATTGATCGTGGCACATATCACATGTTTTATCTACATCTTCTGGTCCTGCAACACAACTCGGCACCGGTGATTCATTGCGCTGGGCCGAATCATCGTTTGCCATATCCATTTCCATTTGTTGCGTTTCGAACCAATTGCGTTCCCGTTCGTCTAGGTCTTCGATTTCTTCGTATTGAATCCAATCTTCCACATTGTAATACCACCGACGAGAGTGCGCCCGTCGAGTCGAATCACGATCGCGACGATTCTGCCGGAAATGCCAGTCTAAATGTTGACTATACTTAACGGTCTGTTCTGGCGGAAAACGAACTCCACAGCTGCTACATTGCATGCCAGAAAACAGGACATGAATGTGAGTCTGTTGACGATACTTCAGGGTATCGGGCTTGGCTAACGATATTGTTTTCGGTTTCTCCTTTGACTTTTCCTTTGTTTCCGCTTTGGTTGTGTTGTTTAAGATGCCGGACGCCAACAATTTCTGGAACAAATCATCGATGTTTATCGATGGGGCAGCTGGAACCATTGACGTTAAAGGAACTTCGTTAACTGAACCAGCTGGTAATACTGGAGCCACAGCTGCGATTTCTGGCATGACATTGACATTGCTCACAGACGGAATGAGTGGCATTATTAATTCAGTGTACACTGTCGGTAGAGGCGACTGGATCCCACGATGACGTTCGGTTCGCAGCATATTTTTTATGTACATCATCCCCGGGACAACGCCATCTGGCATTATGGAGAATCGGATATAATGATCACGTCCGCCAAACCTGATTTTCTTTGGCATACCACCATATTCGACGCCGAACTGTTCACCGTCTATCAATACGGTAAGGAAATAGTCAGCAAACTGAACGGTGTGCTTCTGATTGTCCAATTCAAAGTGCTGCACCTGCGCATCCAAATAGAGCGAAACTTTCACATGAACGTCGACGTACAAATCTATCTTCCCAACCACCAGATCAGTGCGCAAATTTCCGATTCGCACTTGTGGCGATGGTCCTTCGATTTTAAATTGACGAATTCTGCCGTCCAGTGTGATGTTGGTGGGTGGATCACCGAAGAAACATTCGTACCACATGTTGTTAATGTACAGTTCCCTGATCGGTGAACCAAATCGAATCTGGTACTTGACACCGTCAATTTTAAATGGCTTATAGGAATCGTTGAAGGCCAACACTATGCTGTCCTTGTTGTCGACGAGAACCCGGCGTTCTCCGGATTGAAAACCTATTTCCTTTGGTTCGCCACCGTTCTCTTTCATAAATGCAATGGCCACTTCATCGTAGAAACGAATCTCGCGTGGAATGCCGTCAATGTTGATGGTTCGTTGATTGTTAATGCAGGGTATATTCGATGGGATGGCATTTATCATGTACGGATTGTTCATCATCATATTCGGTGGAAACATTGGCTGTTCGTCTTGCCATACATGTTGGACATTGAATTGACGCGACGAACTGGGTTGTTGTTGAAAATTGAGCATCGCATTTTGACTCTTGTCCCGGGATGACCACTTCGAGGTTCGTCTTCTGGAACTCTTATGGTTTCGATTGCTCCGATTTTCCTTTGACGACACATTGTCTGGTCCATCACTATCACGACGATCTCTTTTGGCATTACGTGACGATTTTCCATTATTCGAATCGGAACTGCTCGAACTGAAATGATCATTGTTGTCCATTGACAAACCGGATCGGCTGACCAAATCATTCTTACGCTTCAACGACTCTTTCTTCGACTTTGTGTGCGCCTGAGCCACTTGTTGCATCAAAGTGTTGTATTGTTCCAAATTCATATCGTCGTTGTCCAGTTGCACCTGTGCCTGAGCCAATATGATTTTGAACGTTGCATCGCTGCCATCCTGTGAGTCTTCGATATAATTGCGGATGTGTCGTCGCCTCAGATCGATATCGTTGTTCCGATTGGGTTTGTTTGGCAGGTGTCGACTAGCTTCAGCCAATTTAGCTCGAACCGCGTCGAAATTCGATTTGTTCGATTTTGGTGTGTCAGCCTTGAAAGGAAATGAGGTAAGACAGTGAAATTTCTGACACTCATTGATTCCATGGGATTTTGTTACCTTGATGGTTGCCCAATCAGGTTTCTCTTCACCGGATGGGAGAACTGCAGGCGGAAATAACGGAGTTATTGCTTGACTAAGCTGAGTTCTCAAATCCACGTCTTCCTTTCCGAATAATCTGAAATGAAAGCAAACAGTGAGCAAACAAACAAAATAACAAATTTCAAAGACTCGAAACTTACCCGTCGATCTTCTCAGTCTTTCGTTTCTTTTGCTCGGGCGGCTCTTCAACGCTGCGATCTTCGGACCTTTTCCGTGCTTCGACCGAGGACGGAGTTGCGGAAAGGGATGATCCAAACGAAGTGGTTGATATCGGCGATGATCCCGCAGTGGATAGCATTAATCTTAGATCGATGTCTTTCGATGGAACGTCAATCACATTGTCTGTAATAATAGCTAATTTTGTTGAAAATTTCGGTGGAAGAGGAAAAAGAAAAAAAATTGCAAAGATCTCAGAGCTCAAGTATTTGGTGGTGTTCAGACGGCGACATGATGGTTTCAGTGGATTACAACAATAAATGTGGATTTAAACAACAAAATTGTGTGGTTTTTTCAAAGAAAATTTTATTTTAACTATGACAAACGGCAGACGAGCTTCGATGAATGAAGGTATAGAACTTAACGATCGCAGTTGGATTACACAGACTCTGTCACAAGAGAGTGCTCACTTCTGAGTTAGTAAATCAAGTAAAAAACATTTGTGATTTTCTTGATTTACCATGATTCATTAAAGGAAGTACCCTCGCTCAGTGAACGTCAATCAGGTGAAATAATGTTGGCTTTCAGAAAAAAAAAACCCTGTGATAGATAGTTCCATTCGAAGCTTTCATCTTTCCAGTACTTATGAAGCTTTGGCTTACGACTCGAATCGACAAAAATATTTTTACCATCACAATTCCATGCGTACGTTCATTACTTACACGTCCGATTTATTCCGTTCGTAATTTAGATTAATTGAACATTTTATGACGCTCCACACTTTCAGTGAATAATTTTCGTGCTTTTAAACTTAGAACGATTCTGTTAGCTCAGGAGAAAAACGTTGTAAAAATGTAGTTCCAGTTGTTTGCTCAAAGAATTATCAGCTCGCCGATGTATTTTAGCGTCAGATTTTTCTATCGCTACTACAATTACTAAACGTACAGCTTGTGCAGAATCAGCAACAGCTGAACTTCACCAGCTGATCAACAAACCACAACAATCAAACCACATTCTAAACAACGAGTTAACCACAGTCATACATGTTATGTGCGTACAATAGATGACCGTAACGCATATATGCACTGTATGTAGCTTGCCTTTGAATTGCTTTCGATACAAAGGTATTGTCTTTGTCGACCAGCTGGAGATGTTCAACTGTTGCTGATTCTGCACAAGCTTTACGTTTAATAATTGTAAGACAACCAAGCTCAAAATTTTGAAAAAAGAAAGAAAATTTAGCTGTCCGAAGGATTAGTAATCTCGTCTTGGCCAAGCAAGGTCTAAAAAACATTCCAGAAGCTTGTAATGGTGGCATGTGAATATTGATGAAAAACAAATAATAGGAAGAGACTCTGCGCCATGGATGTTGCTCGTTTAGATTAACGTTCCCACTTAAAGTTAAGAATTTCAACAGAAAAAACTTTATTCTGCGAGCTGGCATTCCTTATGATTTCAAAACGTTGAGCTCTCGTTAAGGCGAGGTAGTGCCGAAAATAAAAAGTTCTCCCGAAATTCAAAATGACCTCCTAGCATTGCTAAGCTGCTAAGGCAAATTCTTTCTGGCTGATTTTAACTGAATTGTGCCTTGTGGTAAACTGTCGTTCAATCTTAAAAGTACTTATGAGTCCCAAGGATGTCCAACTTTTTAGATTTTTTTTTGTTCAGTATATCCCTGGAGTCTTGTCCGATAAAATCTTAACCTTAACTCTAAAACTAATATTCTAGCAACTTCGGCTCTGGATACATACACCGGAAAAAAAATGTTTCAAAGTTGGATGTTCCTATGGACTGCTGACAAGGAAATTGTTACAGAAACGCTAAACTGAACTCGATCCGCAATTGAGCTAAAAGATTAATTTTCCTGAAAAGCGTATCAACAAATCTGTGAGCTAAACTTTTTCTAATAAAATCCGATCTGTCGCGAATCGTCCACCACATCGAGCTAAAGTCTTCAATGCCATCAGTCATGAAGCAATTCATTCCAAATTGCTTGCACTTTGAAAATTAAAATTGTTTTTCTTTTGTAAATTAAAAATGAAATTAACGAAAAAACGAAAAAATAAAAAATTTCTTGAAAATTGAACGAAAAATAAAATTGAATCGACAAAAAGTTTTAATAAAAAAATTATCCCCTGTGCCAATAACAATTAGTTTATTTAAAATATCATCATCATTATCATCGCTACGATTGATACAATCACTTATCAATCCAATGGACATACTCATCGTCAGTCTGATCAATAAATTGTGCACAATGTGGGAAATTTTTACCATTCTTACAACAAAATTGATTTCCTTACTTTTAAAGCTTTGATTTTCGCCAGCCCCTGGCAATGGAACGCAGCTAGCTTTTGCCGGAACATTCACAACTGGTTCAATGGACGGTGGAATTGGTGATTCAATGGATTCTGATGTGGTTGTAGTTGGGATGGTCGGGGCAGTCACCGATGTTGTTGATGGTACTGTCTCCGGTTGAACAATTTCCACACTTTCCCCCCCTCCTCGAGTATGTCTCGCATTGTTTCTTGATTTCGAATTCGACTTACTAGCCTTGATGACCTTGGTTGGACTGTCGGCAGTCTTTGTGGTGCTCGACACTTTCGGATCCGTTATCGACTTATCTTTCGGCGATGGGCTGCGCTTTTTCGGTATCGTAAATTCTTTGATCCGTTCGGCTTCAGCCAAAGCTGCGATTGCGACACTCTTGGACTCTGTCTCTTTGTTCCGATTTTTTTTCTGGTCTTTCGGCGACTGGTGGTTACTCGATGGAGATGATTTCGAACTTCTCGACGATGATCTGGATGAAGACGAGGCTGGTGATTTGGGAGACGACTTTTGACTGTTTGGTTTTTGCGATTTCGGTGACGTTTTTGATGTCGAGCGAGTTTTCACTTCTTTCGACGAACTGCGGTTTTTGCTTGCTGTTCGCGATTTTCTACTTGAATCATCCATAATTGCAGCATTGAATGCTGCAGCAGGTCTGTGTGCAATTGCATTGTCTACTTGACTATTCGGGACGAAATGGATTGAAGCGGAACCGAAACCTTGATTGGCAAATACTGGTGAAGCCGTTCGGTTTCTTTGATTGACGTTACGTTGAGCAGAATTTTGAAATTGCATTTGACGGGCGAGTCGGGGATCACGAGGGCGTACATTTTGCGGAGCTGATTCTGCATTTACTGCCTTCGGTTGGATCATATCGATTGACTGGAAAGAAAATGTGGACGTTACGGCTCAGCACTAAATTTGGTAGGTGGAGCGGAAATATCTACCTGATATTGGTAATTAGTGTTTGTGAAGTTATTGCCAGACGATTCAGCTGTTACAGGTTGAGATCGGTTATGTGGGTGTGGAACGTTGGTGTTCGCCTAATCATGAAACAAAAGAGAAATTAGCTTTCCCTCCAATGAATTTCCTCATTTGATAGCGACTTACCGTTGGCACAAGAGCGGTCTTAGTTTGTAGCTGCTTTTCTTGTTCGGCTATGTGCTTCTTCGTTGCAGCCAATTCCAATTCTAATTTCCGTTTCTGCAATTCCAAAAGTTCGCGTTCCTTTTCCCGCAGAATGTCGCTATCGGACGTTTTACTCTTGAAAAAGTTCGGATTCACGTGAATGGATGGTGTGAATTTGGCTGTTATCGGCCATCCCGGATCAAGTGCATTGGTTTTGATATCCAATGCGTACAATTTGGATTGTGAAAATTCGTTGTTCCAAGTCTGCCGTAACGCAAACATCTTCGCACGAACTTTTTCGTTCACCTAGTGGATTATGAAAGTGAACAATTTTCCGGTAAATTCCTTGCGCCATTGAAAAACAAAAACATTCGAACAAACCTCTTGAAAGACATCGCAAAAGATATTCACTATTGATCGGCTGAACAGGTCAAGGTATCGTCCATCATATTTTTTACCAAGATTTTTGACGATCGAATCGATCAAATATAGAACAGGAAGCTTCATCTCTGGAGGTGTCTGTGTATGTGGGAAGAGAAAATTTCGTCGTTTTTTTACTTCAATTTGAAAATGTGTTCTCCTCTGCCAAGCGTGTCTATGGGTTTCCAACATAAAATTATCGAAAAATGAATTCCTTAGCTACTAATTACAACGACGCTAATGACCTTCAAGTCATCCGTTTTTAAGATTTTTTTTTAGAGAATTTTAGCGGCGTATTTGCTATCCTAATGGATCTGGATATACTTACCAAACGGTTTGTGAAACCAAATAAATTGGGAGGATGTGTTTGTTAGACAGAGTTGTTCTTATTGAAATGAATGATAGTGGACGTGAAATTTCAGAAACAATTTGGAGTTATGCGACTAGAATCCTGAATCGATCAAAGCATGAATTTGTTGCTTCAGCTAATGCATCAACAATTCTCAATCTTCTCTTCAGCACTTTATCAACTCTGCACGAACATTAGAAATAACAACTAGAGAAATGAATTGATAGATTTTGGTCTCGGTCTATGCAGTTGCCGTTTCTAAAAGGTAAAATTTGCAAATTATTAAGCTAAGTGGCGCAATAAGAATATCACAGTTCAATATGGACTACTGTTATTTTGATGACAACAGTGTGTTTGTACCATCATTGCCAGCTGATAGCATTGTTGGTGCAGTGAATTATTTGAAAGAAAACTGAAAGACTGACTGAAATGTAACGAGCTCAATTATCCATCGCCGAAGTTCAAGTTACATTTTGATATTCCACAGGTTGATTTCTTTCGAACCATTTTAACGCAGGATTTAAGCAAAAGAGGTCTGCTTTTACAGAATTCGTTGATGTCATCGAGTTACTCATATTTTTCCACTCATAACTTTTTCTGGATATCTTCGACGATTTGTTCACCATCCACAGCCACGCTCAATAAAATCAAAAATTGTCAATAATTTCATGCAATTATTACAACGCAAAATTTACCAGATGAAAGTACTTGGAGCACTAAATCGTCAACTGTACATAAGAGAGTTGCAGTCAGAATGGGCTTTACTTGAATTCATTAGACTGAAGTCAAGCAAAGCATTAAGCACGAGCTAAAATCGATGATTCAATCCAGGTCGGTTACTTATGTGGCATCTCTCAGTGGGAGACTCTCACCTTCCCATCGAAATGACAAAAAACCAAACAGACAGAAAAGGCAGACCATCGAAAACAGTTAGACGAAAATGTTCTTTAGTGTGTCCGTATAAAATTTACTTAACTTTGGCCGAGATTCCACATGCATTAGTCTATCATATTGCTACTTTTTTAACTTATACCATTATTGTAACAACATTTCAATATACAAGATGGAGAAAATGTAATGGTTTTGAGAGCTAGGATGGCAATAATGTAACATGGGTCAGGAATCTTACATGTGTTCTCATAGCGAACACTTGGAATTGGTGTTCTCTCATACAAGTGGTATGTATAGTCATTAGCACCCCCAATTCGAAGTCGTAGCTAAAACACACTTTTAACCTGTCACATACGGCTATTCATCTGTTATCGATAACGACGACAAAAAATATTACAAGCTCTGGTTAATATGGTCCTTTATACAGTAAAATTCATGTTAAAAAATTGAAGTACAAGATTTCAAATCAACCGATTAAAAATACTTTGATCGATTAAAGTAATAGACTCGATAGTAATATTGGTCATATGCTTGCCGTCTGTAACAGGTTAAAAGTTGACGTGATTTTCTAAGTAGTCTGCATCATCGCCCACGTTGACCATGACTCCATACCATTTACACAATCTTGCATAGATGCATTTGGAATATTAGAGTTATTCGAGGGTCGGGAAATATTTACATTCTAATAGAATTACTAGTATCTTACATCTAAATACAACTAAGAAAAATGTTAAACGCGAGCGAAGCGAGCTAACATTTTTGTATATTCATGGTTTCCATGAATCTTAGGGTGTCGTGATTTAAAATTTTTTGAAAAATTAAAATCTCGAACCTAACCTACCGTTGTAGAATTTACTGATCCGTCTAAGGTCACAAACGGCATACAATCCTTAAGAGAAATTTTTAAAAAAATGTTGACATATGTTTCTGGTGTGGTGGAAAGTTTCGTCGTCAATTAACCCAGAATTTTTGAAATGAAAAATCAACAAGTTAAGTTTGAAAGTTCACTTGAATGGTTAATTTAATAGCAGCCTTTGAGTTATCGCTCCTGTGAGGGCTTGAAATAAGACAGATTTTTTGACGCCACGTCACATTTCAGGTTAGATCAAAACGACGTATGACTTTGCTGAAGAGCTGCTTCGCTCCAACATTAGTAAATGTAGCAAAGATGTGATAAACCAGAAATCATTAAAAATCGAAAGTGTTCTCCCAAAAGCTATGTAAGATTTCCATCCCATGTTATGTAAATGTCAGTCATCAACAAATTGTTGTAAAAATGAAAATCTTAGTCTCACATGAAGAATGTAATTTAAAAATAAAATTTTAATGAAAAGGTGTGTCGGGCGAGAAAAGAGTCTGAAATCTGACATTATTTTTTTTTTGTTCTTGGGGCTGCAACAACTTTAATTTTACTTTAAATTGGCCTCTCTGCGATATAAGAAGTGGACTGTGACCTACGAGCCCCACAAAATCGCCAAAACAAAGATTGTTTCGTCTTGGGTAGTGTTGTAACATGTACCAGATGAATGACGGATATTGTCGCGTATTTTACGTATGCAAGCGGGGAGTAAATAAACTTTCAGTTTTCCAAATAAATCACCTCTGCAGACTGCGTATAATTAATCAAAATAATCGGATGAAATGCAAACAAATTAACGTGTAAAAACAATGTTTTACAAATCAAAGATAGTTTCGTAAAAAATTATTTATTTACGGTTCTTGTTGCTAATTTTCAGTGTTTTTTTCTCTTTGTTTTTTTATTTTTATTTTTATTATAGTTGTTCCAGTGTGCAATGTAGATTGGCACTTTGTATTGTTTAGTACGTTTGTTTGTGTTTAAAAATAAATTTAATTTTCAATTGACTCTAAAAATTCTTCTCTTAATTGTTAATTTTTCTAAACAAAGCAAGACAAACATCCAATCTTTACTATGGGCTTAAAAATATAATTGACTTGCATTTATACTCGACTCGAAATTAATTTATTTAAATTACAATAAAGTTACACACAAAATGCTACGCAAATTTTTCTCAATTTTCTGTTATTACAGTGTGTTCATCTCCAGAAAGCACAATTTTAGATTTATGAGCGTATTAAAAGTAATCGATGTTCCCAGTCAATTGCAAGCTTCACAGTCTATATTTTGGCGGAAAATTGAAATTCGTTGAGGCGCATTCAAATTTTACGTAAAAATATCATTGCCTGGGAAACAGACTGTGAACATCGAAGATTTTTAAAACTCTTAAAAAACTGTAAAATGTTTTTTTAGAATGAACACACTGCAGAACGGAAATAAATTTTTCCGTTCAGTTCTGTCCTCCGTTTCAAATTTTAAATTTCTAAAAAAAATTCTGCCGTAAATTTACATTTGAGTTTAGCTGTACTGATGAACGTATTCTTATCATTAAAACTGGATAAAAATACACAACAGCGAAATACAGGAGAGGTCAATCAAATGTCAGCCTTAGTTTGCTACAGCTGACTTTCAGCTGGTTCACTCACTCATACAAACGAAGCTGGTTTTAAGTTTCTGTCTATACAGAATTAACAATGCACACATGCTCGCGGTAGTGGTATAACCGTTATTAACATGCATATCCAGTTTTGTTTGTATGAGTGAATCAGTGGAAAATCAGCTGAAGGAAATTTCGGATTGCCCTTTCCTGCAAAGGGATTACCCTTTAAAGTATTATTGATAAGTCGACATCATTCCAGTAAAATGCAATATTGTTCATGAATAAAGAATGTCTCAGTATCACCACGTCATCATTGGTCTCACTCATTTTACTTACGTATCGCAAAATTTAACTTTTTGTTTTGTTTCGAATTGAATAGAAAGTGTTGCATTGAAACTGGTGTGATAAGTCGTTGCACCTGTCTTGTATACAAATTGCCCTTTTTATTATTATTGAACTGTAAAACAATATTTTCAATGCTTTGCTATTGTTCACCGGTTCGCAGGTATAAATTTGTAATTAGGTTTGGGTTTAGGATTATCGCATCCTCTTTTATGGTAAAATTTAGGTATTTTGAGCGAAAATTCTGTTTAAAATTGTTTCTTAAAACACCACAAAAATTTTGTCCAGAGAGCCATCGAAGAAAATACAATTAGCTAAAAAAAACAACACGACTTGCCTTTTAACCGGTACTTCTACTGCCTGATGCAAATTTTCGGGTTGGTATCTTGCAAGGAATGATAATAAAGGCCAAGCATATATATTTCAACCAATTTAGCGAAGCTAAGGCCTAATTGAATGGCAACAATTATGCCAGAAGCAAGCGGAATAACTCAAAATGTTGAAGGAACTTAAGGTGGCCTCAGAGTCATTCCGTTTTGCCCCCGTGATCGTGACAGTTGTCATTTCAAACAATATGCTCTACTGTATGAGATGCAAACTGTCATGTACAGAGACAAAACGGAACAAAAACGGATGAATTAGATTAAAAAAAGACAATTTATACCCGTGATATGAGGAGCAGTTTGTGAAAGTCACCAGGCCAAAGGTCAAATCTCAAACAAAGCTCTACAGTTCGAATTACAGTAGTTACAGCACCGGTTAAGGTTCTGAGAGTGTAGTGAGAACGAAAGTCTAAGTTTCTATATTTCAAGATTCTTGCCTAATTCATCGACATCGACAGTCAAGGAGCACTTTCAACTAGCGTGGATTGCTCTAAATGTTTTACGACCCACGCTTTTTCTATTCAATTTTTAACCTTAAAATGAGTGAGACACATTTCCCAATAGCTTCTTTCAATTGTTGTATCGTAAAATATTTTGATGATGGTGACATTACATCAAATGCAGTTGTGGAAATTGTGTGCTGTTATTGCATAAAAACACCAATTTTGCTCAATGCGTAAACGTAAACAATCCCAATGACAAATGCAATAGAAACGAATGCCAGTAAAAGATCGAGAGATAATCATGATGTGTGAAGCTAAGAGTAATTATACCTCTCTAGGTATAATTACTCTTAGGTGTGAGTGAGTCAGACACTGATACGACTTTGGAGCGACGCTGATAAAATATGCTGGACAATGTTTCGCAACGGAAAAAAGCAGCTGGAATGTTGGTAGATCGTTCAATATTATGTACAAAATGGATGAAGAGGCAGGCGGAAAGATTCGGAAAGATTTCACCGAATTTGAAATGTGAAGAATGCGACTCGTTTTAGTAGCGGGACAAAAGTCGTAGCTAGAAATTTTTCGACTTTGCGCATACTCATGCTTAAGTTAAAAGATGGGATCGTGGAAGTTAAGAACGTTAAATGAATCGGTTCTATCAAACGAATTTTCGGGTTTTCTTCTCCGGTATGGATGAAAGATAAGTTATTGATCGCTAATGCAATGCATGTGTTGTTTCCGTGTCATTTGGAAGGAAATTCACGTTGAAACAGTGATGCCATAACCATTGAAATCAAAATATTTTACGATAACACAAAACTGTTGTTCGATTTTTTTGTTTTCGTTCAATTAAATGTTAATCTACCCATAGAACGCGACTAATTTCGTTATGTTCAAATAATTAATTTAGTTAAATAAAGATAAAAAGAAAAATGTTTTGTAACCTTATTTATATGTTTTATGATGGCATCGACGATGACTTGGGCATGATCGATATTCTCTGCCGCTACATCGGTTAGCATAAGTATTAGCGGCTTACTGTTCCAATTGAGATCACTCAGACTGGAGAGATACTCCTTTTCAATGTCCAATGGATCCGTCATTTTTGTGTCTGTTGTTTCACGCTATTGTTTCACCGAACTAGCAGAAAATATACTGGAACGAAAGGAGAAAATTTTAATTAATTTTTTTGTTGTTGTTTTTGGGGGATTGGTGCTTATTGGTAACGAGAGAATTTATTGGTAGATTTTGGGGTCGTTTTTGGGAAATTACATTAAGATCAGAAAATTATTCAACGTAAAGCCTGTGCAGAATCAGCAACAGCTCAACTTCACCAGCTGAATTTCACCAGCTGATCAACAAACATACTCTACTTGTATAATATACTATCAAAACACATTCTAAGCAACGAGTTTACTACAGTCATACGTGTTATGTGCGCACATAGATGACCTTAACGTATGTATGCATACTATGAAGCTTGCCTATGAATTGCTTTCGATACAAAGGCATTGTCTTTGTCGACCAGCTGGAAATGTTCAGCGGTTGCTGATTCTGTACAAGCTTTACGTTTAATAATTGTAGGTTAAAAGTACCAATTACGACTTGCTGTTGTCTTTTCTTTTGTTTGTTCGAACGAACACGTATAGACCAAATGTTTAAAATTAGAGATGAAACTAAAGTGCGTTGTCCACTTTACAGACATGGCAATACGCCCTCTAGAGAAACAAGATAGGAATATAGGCCACGCATATTACTCAGGGCCAAATTGGCTACCTGAGTGTGCATTGGATATTTAGTCTCCATAGACAGAAAATCTTAATCTAAAGGCGCTAAATTATGGGCAAGTCCGGCCATGATTCTATGATTTCCCCAAGCAAACGATGAATTTAATTTCAAAAGAAGACAAAATTCGAAACGCTCCAACTTGCCATTGCCGCCAATGTACTTTAATAAGTCAACCGTTGTTTCCGCACGTTCACCACAACAGTTAC
Source organism: Bradysia coprophila (assembly GCF_014529535.1). NCBI lineage: Eukaryota > Metazoa > Arthropoda > Insecta > Diptera > Sciaridae > Bradysia > Bradysia coprophila. The sequence continues at coordinate 1,282,886 of NW_023503509.1, read as the reverse complement.
TGTTATTTTAGCTAAATGAAATTGTTCCTTCAGCGTAAATAATTGATTTTACGTACGGCGTTATGTGTTTTTCAACGAAAAATTTCTGATGAACGACGCTGGTGAGGAAGTGTTAAGTGTATGCGAGCCGTATTTCACATGTTTGGTTAATTCGAAATGATTTTTTCTGCGGCTTAGTAGTACTAAAGTAATTCGGTTGCAAGAATTATTTTACATGAAAGTACAGCGTCGATTTTTGTAGGACAAGAAAATGCGATTTAGATGCGTAGCCGTGGCGAAATATGTTTGTAATTTATTTAGCTCCACTTTCGCAGATGTAAACCCATTGCCGTTGTCATGAAAACAAAAGATTTTTCAAAGTTATTAACACCTTGTAGATCGGTGTCGGTGGCCTTCCGTTGTTTATGTTTGAGTAACTCGAAAACGTATATTTAAGGTTAAAACTGTAGAATGAACTGTCAGGATGAAGTTGACCTGTTCAAAGTGTTAACCTTAAATGTACATGGTTCACCTTAACATCATCAGCGGAAAGCGACTGACACCGGCTACAAACAATGGAATTTTTGGATAGTGAGTTATTTACAAGGTGGTTGGGTTAGCTTTGTACGACTAGAATTTGACAAGGCTTGGACCTTTAAGAATCACCACGTTGTTTTTTGGTCTGAATCTGGTCAAATTTATCAATAAAATGAATTTCGTTACCGACGACTTGGAATTCTATCGTAACATTCAAGAATAAATAAAAAATGAATTGAAAATTTCAAAAAAATGTCTTCTTCATAGTGAAAAGATGCACGCCATTGTTAATGAATAAAATTGGTAGAACGAAAAAAGTAATTTCCCTTATTTTGCTACAACTATGCCATTGACCGACTCAATATTTAATTAAAATTTTGATGCCTACCTTCATGCTTCGATTGAATACGATTGGAACTTGAAAAATGTTCTTAAAGTCACTGAAATATAGAAAATTTATTCACTTCAAATGTTTTCACTTCTTTAGCGATCTGAAACACACACTGCGTAAAAAACTAAAATGGCGGAAACCGTGCAAGTGTCAAAACATGGACGCGAAGATGGCTGCGCGAACCCAGTCAATAAAATTGTGTTCTTTTGGTTCTTTTGGTTCTTTTGGTTCTTTTACTGTGTTGCCATGGTTTACAATCATAAGTCGCGCATAATTTTCAAATAAATGCATTCTATTCGTCGCAGATGTGAATTGTTTTCCCATTGTACTTTAGTTCGTTATTTGCGACAAATAGAAGGATGTGATGTGATTTTTCTCATTATTCTCAAAGTTCTACAAAAGCCGAACTGGCTGTATACCTGAAAAACCTTCTTTATGTTATGCTTAGTCAGGTACTAACAATTTACAGTAGTTATTTCTTTTTTTATATTATTGGAAATTGTTTTTCTTCCGAATTACGGCAGCACAGACGAAGTCACTTTTTATTTAAATTTCACCAAATCAATCGAGTTCAACAAATGAATTGAGATAGAAATTTGTTTGTTTTTTGAGGTTACGTTATTTCATTTGTTGAGCTCGATAGTTTTGGTGAAAATTAAGTTAAAATACCTCCGGCTTAGTATAAAATAAGTGAAATCGATATTTCCTCCGGTTTGTATGTTTGTCCATCACACCTGATTTATACTTTCATTGCTATTTTGGTGAAATAGTTTCTCCAATACCGCTACGTTTCGCCATTTTTAATTGATGTCGGTGGATCTATTGAAATTCTGATAAGTCTATCATAATTTAAATAAGTTCAGTAAGATTTAGATCAGAAAAGTTCAACCAAAGGTAACCTCAAAATTGACGTCGTAAGAGCGGTCGAAATTCAAAATGGAAAGTGCGTAATACAAATACTTTCTAACGCAGCGTCATTTTCATACAAGGAAGCGTTGAAATTTAATTTTCGGTTCACTTTTTCATCAAATCGTTCACTTGAAATTCTAATTTTAGGTGAAAGTAAGTGAAACACGACGTCATAAGTTTCTCCAAATTTCACCAAAGTTAGTACAAAATAGGCTCTGCTTAGTATAAGTAAAATTTGTTGCTATTTACTTCGATTTCCATTTTATGAATCCGTTAATCTTGCCAAAAAAAAAAAAATGGTTTCCTAATTATAAAAGAAATGCAATTAAAGAACGAGTGAAAGGGACAAAACTCGACGAATCCCTAATATCAGCCTGTAATCTACAAGAAATTCTCGCGATCAATCGGTGTGAAATGGAAACACTTTTAGACTATTTCAAAAGTTCATTCCAATATTATTGGTTCAACATTAGGTTCATACTTTCTAATTCCATGTTGTAAAGTGTGAGTACAGAATAGAAATGTAGATGTAAAAGTACCTACTGTTAACGATCTAGGAATTTTACTCGCAAGCAACTGCTATTTTCTAATCCTAACTAACTGTGTAGAGCCTATTCGCAGAACTAGTTTTCTAGTCTTGCGGCCAGACGGAGCGTCATTACTGTCTTGCTTTAAACCGCGGTTTTTTCGCATTTTCTGGTTCTAAGACAACAAAGTACCGTACTGTCTTGCTGGGACATTTTTTGTTGAGGCGAGTGGGATGCATTCCTCGCCTCCGGCTCAAAATACAACCTCCCCAAAGCCCTCAACAAAATGTCCTAGCAAGATAGTAATGTACTATCACCGACTACTGCATTGACATGTTGTGAACATTTTGAGCAAAAGATGTAGCAGAGACTGTAATTATACTGCGATACACTTGCTGGCTGTTAAACGAACGAATATTCATCAAACACCTTGAATATTTTCACAGAATCTTTAATGAACAAAAAAAAGTAGAAAATTTAGATCAATCACATTATTCACATTACTCAAAACAAGAAAAAAAAAATTAGTTAAGTCCGAAGATCACTTTAAAAATTTTGGCTACCAGCCACAACACTTCCATCAGCACCGTCATCATCCTCTTCGTCCTCTTCGTCTTCTTCGTCCTCATAATCATCATTGTGACTTAGTGCGACTGTTTTCGGTTTACTCTTATTCTTACTATGCAAAGCCGGATGTATGTTCGGCATGACGCCACTTTCCGAAAAAAGTGCATCCTTCAGCAATTCAGCCAACTCGACATCATTTTTTATGGCCAACATTACGTGGCGCGGTATAATTCTTAATCTTTTATTCTCCTTTGCTGCCGAACCGGACAATTCGAGAATTTCGGCGACGAGATACTCTATGACACCAGTAAGATAGACCGAACCTGCCGTACCAATTTTATTCGCATAATTTCCTTTACGGAGATACCTTTGAAATCTTGAAACCGGGAACGTTAGACCGGCCTTGGAGGACTTGGAGGATCCTGAGAAGAGAACGTATGAAAGAAATTAAACTAACAGCAAAATGTGAAAACGGCATTGTTCTATTGCAATCAAATTATTCCGTTATGCACAACAAAGACGTTTTTGAATGGCTTAAAAAGAAACGTTATGGATGTAGGAATGTGGATGAAGTTACCTTTTTCCTTTGAATCGGAAGCTGTATTGTCCATTTTAAATCGAGTACTGTGCAAGAATTTCAAATCAACAAACTGAATAGTAAATATGAGAAGAACGTAGAACACGTAGAACTTTTGCAAAAAAAAATGTACGAAATAAATTTACTCTCACGATAATAATGTCTTCAATCGATGAAGTCGCAGAGCGTAATGATTCTCAGATTCTTTGTTTTTTTTCTTCTTCAATTATTTATCCTTTACAATGCGTTGCTTTTTACGTGGTACACAAAATTGGTTTCGAAACGAAGCCCGCACAAAAATTAAAAGCTTGGTGGTTTCACTTTCGCAGATGGCAAACGGTAGGTGTCAGTCACTTCTTTTGATCAATGCGTTGTCATGCAAAATCTTTTACTTCGTTTGTTTCAATAAGAAAAATAAATCAATTTTGGGACAAACTTGAGCTGCCTTGGACAAATCAAAATTTTGAGATATCATCGGAAATATCGTGCGCCATTATGAGAAAACTTTTAATTTTGAGATTCCTACAGTGGTTTAAATTTTCATTCGTGCTTTCGTTAACTCGTACGAAATTTTGATAATTTTTATGAATGTCTACAGTCCTCATAAAATCAAGGTTCTGGAAGATACTTCTGAGTTGATCAGTGGTATAAAAATTTCTCTATGGAGTTGGCGGAGTGGTGGAGGTTCGTGAAAGTCTATAGATCATCTTCAAGTTACGGTACTTAAGTTTCGTTCTTCTTTTGTGTGAAGAAATGCTCGTATAGTTGGCATTTCAAAAGTCTTCGAAAATCATAATTGGGAAGTGGACAACGCTATGCATGTATGTACGATCACTTGTATCGAAATGTTGGAGTGTAGATCAATCGTTGCGTCCTTTAACAGGTCGTTAACAGTCTCTAACCTTGGACTTGATCTATTACAATCTACGTGGACCTGAATTATCCAGTAGCCTTATAAACATTTTGCGAATAAAATTAATTCAATTCATATCAGTGTTCATTAAAGTTCATTTTCATACGGTGTATTAGGTCACTTATTTGTCGTTTCAAAAATGAACCGCTCTTGCCTGGTTTATGTTACTCTGTCGTGTTGAAAACTACATAATGTTGTGTACGTTGTGTAGCATGGACATTAAGGTGACTTTACTACTATACGTTCACGCAGTTCATTCTCATCAAAATGAATTTTGTTTTGGTTAGATGTCAAATCCCGCTTTCGTAAAATATTTTGATTACTACAAAAATGTGAAATTTTTTTTGTATCCATTTCATTGTTTATTGTGAAAATAAGAAAACATTTTACTAAAAGGATCCGCGTTATTTATCCCATTATACCACGATGTCAGGTAAACAGATATTGTGTTATGCTATGAGAAAGGGGTGTGGGACAAACGTAAAGTAATCTTCCTCCTTTTGTACGTATACAACTTTAGACAAAAAACCGTTGCGGATGGTGTTAAGGGGTGTTAATCATACGCACACTCCTGAAGATATAGCTGCAGACTTGGAAAGTAAACAGGTGAAAGTTTTGAGCGTGCAACCGGTGTTTGGAAAAGGAAAGGCGAAAATGGATCTGTTGGTTAATTTCGAGCAAGGCACCATACTAGCTGAGATAACAAAGACCATCAAACTCGTCTGTCAGCAAAAAATTTCGTGGCACCCATACATTAGAAAAGACATTGGCACCAAATGTACAAAATGTCAATGTTTCGGTCATGCCGCATCCAACTGTGACCTGGAATACCTCTGCGTAAAGTGCCCCAACAGACATGCTCCTGGAGATTGCCAACTCGAAGATGTTAAGCCTGCTGCTAGCGTGAATGATAACAATGACCAACCAGGGCCAGAATACCTCTGCGTAAAATGTCCCGTAAGCCATGCTCCAGACGATTGCCCCCTCGAAGACGTTAAGCCCGACATTTGCGTTGATTACACCAGTGACCAACCAGTGCTGGAATACCTTTGCGTAAAGTGCTCGCACAGACATGCATCGGAAGATTGCCCACTCGAAGACGTTAAGCCAGACATTAGTGTGTACAGCAACAGCGACTTCTCCCCAGAGCTGGAATACCTTTGCGAAAAGTGCGCTAACAGACATGCTCCGGGATATTGTCCTTTCGAAGACGTTAAGCCAGCTATTAGCGTGAACAGCAGTCATTCCGATAACCACAAAAAAATGCCAGTTAACACCAAACGCGTCAAAAAATCAAAGAAATCGGCAAATAAAGGTAAGAACGAGGGGAAAACCACTGGCCAAAATAGTGCCAAATCAAATTACTAATTCCTTTCAATTCCTTCAATTACCGGATTATTTCCGTTTTGGCGGATTTGCACTTTAATTCCTATTAATTTCTAATAATTCGACGATATTTACTGTTACTGTCCAATTCATTGTCTACTTTTTAGAAACAATTTTCTAAAAAATTTCTTTATTTTTCTTTATTTCGGTAATTTTCTAAGATTTCCTTCAAATTTAAAGAAAACGAACGAAAACCGTCGAAATTTCTGCAGTTTTGTACCGGATGCTACTTCAATTCCTTCGAGGGTGTGTAATCAATTACCCGGGTTTCCCGGGTTTCCCCCTCGGGTAAAAATCAATATTTTGCGATAATTTTTGAAGAGCGTGTCGCTTGTGAGGGAAGTTCCATTCTGATTGGGGTGAAATGAGAAAGGTTAGCCTTGAGTAACTCTAAATCGTTGATTGTGAATTCTTGATATTATCCTGAAAATCTGTTAAAAAAGGACCTTCGGAAGTTCATGAACTTGCTGTCAAAGTAATGCTTACTAAACTTAACTCAGACAATTGTCCCGATACTATGTTTTTTTCACCTTCTTATTAGTCTATTTCGGTGATTAACAATTGAGTTTCCTCATAATATTAAGCAAACGCCATCGTTGGCTAAAAACACTTCAATCAAATTTCGTATCCATATTTCAGAACCGAGAACTTACCACTGTACAGCATGCAGCAAGGTATTTAAGTCAAAAAGCAATTTTCAGGATCATTTCAGGATCCATAGCGGTAAGTACAAAGTAACGTAATTCTAGTCCACTCTTTCCGAGAGTCCATCATTCCGGAGAGAAATTCTTGAAATAAATTCATTTTTTTCTAAAATTCTTTGCTTTAAAGGTGAAAGACCATTTGAGTGTTCATTTTGTAAGAGAACTTTCAGTCAAAGCAGCAGTTTGACCGTACATCTTAGAATTCATACTGGTAAGTGGGAACAGTGAACGATTGTGTAGACAAAATAGGTTCAAATTGAAAACAAATTTCAGGGGAAAAGCCTTTCGTCTGTCAAACGTGCAATAAAGATTTCAGTGACAAGAGTGCTCTGGGAAGGCATCTTAAAATCCATTATGGTATGTGAGAATAATAGTGAAAGCTATGTCCAAACCTCTGAGAAAATTTCGAAATATTTTCAGGTATAAAGCGATTCGGTTGTCCTGTCTGTGGCAAAGCTTTCGGTCGAAATGAACATTTGACTACTCATCTTCGCGTTCATTCTGGTAAGTGGAAGTTTTGTCCATCCAGCTTCTAAGAGAGACAGCGGAATTCGGCATAAATTTTAAAATTTCGAAAAAATTCCAGGTGAGAGACCATTCAGCTGCAACATTTGTCAGTCGTCATTCGCCGAGAGCTCGACTTTGGCCAGACATTTACTAATTCACTCCGGTAAGTAGTGGACCGAATCTATTCAATCGTTACAACTTTCGTGTACTTTCTACTTTAGGGGAAAAACTGTTCTCGTGTGACATTTGCAAGAAGCCATTTCGACAAAAAAATCATGTAAGAAAACACATGCATAATCACGTCGACAACGGTGAGTCCGGTGATTGGACTTTACTGCGAGAATGATGTCATTGATACATTTTCCCTTTAGGTACAATTTTTGAGTGCCGCGTATGCAAAATGCAATTCAATAAAAAATTCGACCAGACCGAGCACCATCTCAAATGCCCTCTGAAAGGTAATAAGAAAAAGCACAGTAAATCCAAGCAAATAGCTGAGATATCCCCGTACATGCTTGCATTTTCGTCTAGTACGGACAATTATTTTTAATAGAAAAGAAGCTAACTGGACCAGCAGAGTAGTGGAATTCCCGATTATTTTCCTGTTTTTTTTCTCATTCTTATCTTATGATTAATTCTGTTGATATAACAACTTCTGTCCGCGGAAGGTACATAAATAAATTTCCATTTGAACAGAATTTTCGATGAAAATATTTTTCTTTGTCTTATCGAACCAACGTAGAGATTAACCTTGTGGCACCGTTATGGACGCAACTTTGGATCGATGAAACCTGTTCGTGATTTACGGTAAATCGAATACATAGTAAATCGGAAGGAACCGAAAAACGGATCGTGTTAAGTGCCTGAACATTATGCCGATTATGCAGAAGAAATGGTAAGCTTCGTCAGAATTTGTTTATTGTGAACTGAATCAAAGATAAATGACCATCTGACTATTTTGTTAATCTGTGCCCTGAACGACTAGAATAAAAGTCGCGTGTGGAATTTCACGCTATCCGCGGTATCCTGGATACCGGGAAGTTTTCAAAAAAATTCTTTAGATACCGGGAAATCGAAAAGATCGGGAAAAATATGTCGCGAAAAATCAAATTTACGATTTTAGATACCGGGAAATTTGACTCGGATACCGGGAAGAAAACAAAATTTCCACACGCGATAAAAGTAGACGCAGCTCCTAATACTAGTTTTCTGATAATATATTCGTTAAGGTTGGATGGTATCACCCACATTAGAAATCTAAAATATAACGATTCACTGTCTATTGAGCACCCAGAGAGTCTGCTAAAACTATTTCAATTTTTAACTTTAATAATACTCTCTCTAGCAAACAAACTCTCAGCTCCCTGTGTCAAATTCACACCTTATTTCTTTGTATTCTGCAAACATTATTCTACATTTTGACTGACTGATGTAAATTCCAATGGCTACGTGATTCTTCCCCCACTTTAATCAAAGTAGTTTGGTTGCTAGAGAGGGTATTGATAATATTGCTCGTTGAATCGATGTAATATTATGGATAGTTCCGTTTAACCGCCATGAAAAAGGTGACATCCTATAAAATGTAACTGTTGCAATAAAAAACCATGTAAAGAAACCACCATCCATTGCTTAAATTAATTTAAACTTGTATGATGGATCCTAACAGATATTTCAAGACATAAAAAATTAAAATTCCACGCTATGGTCATTTGAGAAAGGGATGACTCACCCATTTTTGGCGCCAAATGCAGTTTTGCTTTTTCAATAGTCAACATTTGAGTTGAGCATTTTAATGCAATCGTTCAGAATCGTCATTTATGCAATGTACATCCACCGTGTACTTATACTGTTACACATTTCGTATTTACTTCTGCTTCAGCGCTCGAACAAAATTTTGTTATTTATAATTAGTCTAAGCATATACCTAATAGACTGGTTTTTCGCAAGGTTCTGAAAGAACAGGTTAATTACGTGATCAAAATTTTCCTGTTGCGACAGCTAGGTTTGGAAAATTGTATATGACTATTTCAACTTAACAAAAAACAATTTTGTTTTCAAACAATATACATGTCTGACTTGTCAAGATTTGTGTTTCACCCGCCTTCGTAAGTGTCTTAGCCTGTTCTTTCAGAACCTTGGTCAAAGTACCACCTTATTCCTTTGTTTGTAGAACCATGCACCGTTGAGAGGGATTCTTCTGAAAAACAGAAGACCGAAATCGGACACATTTTCTATTGGAATTTTTTGAATTTTTTATATGTGCCCAGTAAGGTATTCAACCCCAGAACCCAAAACCACTTGCAGAAAAATTCTTCGAAGCTTGTGTGGCTGGTAAGAGGTCATCAAAAACCGAAAACTTGCACTTTTCTTACAAAAATTTCTCCAGTTACACGACAGGGTCGTGTGAGTGTCATTAGAAAGGTAATTGTACTTCCGGGGCAAATAGGACTTATTGCGTTTAAAATTCATCCACACTGAGATATGTATAGTTGAAGTTTTCAACCGAAAATAGACTGAAAACTTACACTTTTCTAACAGAAATTTCTCGAGGTACACGAAACGTACATTGTCGTGTGGGGTGTCATTAGAAAGGTAATTGCTTATACTTTCAGGGAAAGTAGAGTTTACGGAAGTTTGATTGCATCTGCAATTCAATATTAGCACTTAAACATTTCAACTCCTCATAATTCGTCGTATATGCTTCCAAACACCAATAAGACCCTATTTGCTCTGAAAGTACATGCCTTTCACGGCCTTTCTAATGACACCCCACACGACCATGTACGGCTCGTGTAACTGGAGAAATTTTTGTAAGAAAAGTTTAAGTTTTCGGTTTTTGATGACCTCTTACCAGCCACACAAGCTTCCAAGAATTGATTTTAAAGTGGTTCTGGGGTCGAATACCTTACAGGGCCCATATGAAAAATTCCAATTGAAAATACGTCCGATTTCGGTCATCTGCTTTTCAGAAGAATCCTCACTAATTTCTAATTTTACATGTAAAATTCAAAGGCATGTGGTTAGGTTGCTAAATAGGGTACTTGCTAGAGTGTCATGCATATGCATGTAATGAGTCATTTTCGCGGGGTGCTACAAGTAAAATCATATTATGTACTGCCAGTCTAGTCTATCCCTATCACTATGAGCTTCAATCACGGCATAGTAAAGTAAACTAGGCAGGAGCGCTTGATTTGACTGACTTGAAGGACCTGAATAATCTAGTAGTCTAGTAGTAATTCAATTTGCGTCGGTGTTCATTTGAGTTCATTTTCATACAGTTTATTATTTGACGTTTCAAAAATTAACTACTTTTGCCTGGTTTAAGTTACTCTGCCGTGGTTTCAATTTTACTCAAGCTACTGTTGGAGACATAACAGGCGCTTAGTGTTCTATGACTTCACAATTTTAGTTTGGTGGTCTTAATGTTACAGTGGGAAAGTTAAATTCAATATTGGACTACCTTGGATGTCAAAGAACTTGAACAAATTTAAATTCGACATATTTTGGCGCCCTGAAGATGTTCTAGTACATTTTTCTCTTCGTAGCCGTCATTACCATCATTCCGGATATTTTTTTTTGTTTGAACCAAAGGTTTTGTTTTGTGCGAGGTTTAGTGATATATTTTGTTGGTGTTTGTAATAGCAGTTGCTGAAACAACCCGCGTTTTTTTTAGTTGATAATAATCGTATTTAGAGTATGAAATGTCCGAGGCTGGTGCTTCAAAATTAACCGCTGCAGAGCGAGCACGAATTGCACGCAATCGTGAAAAGGCTCTACAGATACGTGCAACTAAAACTGGAAAACTAACCGCCCAGCATCCGTACGCTCGGGAGTATGTACTTCACTTTTGTTTTGTAAAAGGACTTTGTTCTTCGTTGAACTAATTTCCTTCGATTTTCAGAACTGGCGATGGCAAGAAAGTGATTAAAATCCAAGGAAACAAGTTTGTCGATAGCGGCGGTGGATTTCTCATTGAACAGCCATTGCTTCAAAACGAAAACGGACCCAACGATCCGGCTGAATCGACAGCATCAGCTGTTGTGGATGAAGCACTTCAAATTCCTGTTGTATACCAAACATGCTTGGACTGCAGCAAGGAATTTGTTGAGTCATATCTGATGACACATTTTAACTACTTGGTTTGAAGATGCTAGAGTACAGGGAGTATGGTCCGTTATAACCTTCAGCTGTGTTATTTTAAGGTCTGTGATGCATGTCGAGACAGTGAAGAGAAGCATTCGTTGATAACGCGAACAGAGGCCAAAACCGAGTATCTGCTGAAGGACTGCGATTTGGATAAACGAGAACCGATCTTGAAATTTATTCTGCGCAAAAATCCGCACAACGTCCGTTGGGGTGACATGAAATTGTATTTGCATTTGCAAATCGAGCAACGAGCATTGGAAGTTTGGGGATCGGAGGAGCAGTTGATCAAGGAGCGTGAAGAAAGGGACGAGAAACGGGATAAGGCTAAGCTGAAAAAGTACAACAAAAATCTGAAACAGCTACGGATGGAGGTTCGAAGTAGTTTGTTCGATCGGACATCGGCGGGCCCGCACAAGGTGACATTGCTTTGCTTTCTATTTTGGAATTTTACCAAATTTTCGTTTTGATTGTCTTGTAACAGCATGTCTATGGCGAAGAAACGTACAATGAAGAGAACGATGACTACACCCATTCCTGCATGGAGTGTGGATTTAGCGAAACGTATGAGAAGATGTGACCTGATGAATGGGAGTGTGAATCGACGGAACGATTGTATTGTGTAAAAGACGTCGGTTTTGTGTAAATAAAAGGGAAATTGTATTTCAGAAAGGCGCATCAGTTTTGCACACTTATGCCAAACGATCGACGAACCGTATCGAAATCTCTGACATCCACGACCCTTAAATGCTTCCGTTTGTTATCACCACCGACAGCGACTGTAAATGGATTATCTGGACAGATGCCAATGCACTGTATCTGCCCGATGCCAACATCTTCTTCGTAAACTAGATCCGCATCGGTTTCGGAATATTTCCACACCTTCAACGAACCGTCCGACGATGTAGTCGTTAGCATTCCTTTGCATTTCGCATTCGGAGCCAGACCCGTCACCTCCTTTTCGTGCACTCTTTTCGACCACACTTGACGATCCTGTCGCACATCACAGTAGTAAACGTTTCCTTCGTTGGTGCTCGCAAAGAAATAGTTGCCGTCGTTCGGGTCCCATGCAATACGTTCGATTTCGCCGCTGAAATTCCAGATTTTCGCATTCTGTTGGATCGTTTCCGGGTCACGGCAATCGTACAGTCGAACTGTACCGTCACAGCAGCCAGTGAGTAGACTTTGTGCTTCGGTTGCATGGAATTTGAGACTTTGGATTTTTTCCTGGAATCCGGTGATGGTTGTGTGTGGTTTCAATTCATCCAGATCCCACAATATAACAGTTTGATCCACTGATCCGCTGGCCAAAATGTGACTGAAATGCCATAAATCAACAATAAATTGCTAAACCGAAAACCGAATGTAATCAAAACTCACCTAAAGTTCGGGTTCCATGATAGGTCCAATACGGCATCGGTGTGACCACATTTGGGAATGTTTTTCTTTCGACTTCCTTTCGAGCCAAGCTTCAACGCAGGCTCCAGAGTGTCCTGTATGTCCAAGTCCCAAATGGTTATGATCGGGTCCATACTGCCTATCGCAACCATGTTACCGATATCACGTGCTTCCGGATCATAATGCATCCATTCGATGCAAAGCGGGTAGCTGGGAAGCAGAAAATCGTGGTGCACGTAAAAGCTTCCTTCGGACTCGTTATAAACTGGAATGAATCGAAAATAATGAAATTTTGACCCGAGATAGACGGCACTGCCACAACTAACCGAAAACTTCCAATGAAGCTGCATCGTCATCCACGTGCCCGACAATAAGTAAATTGTCGTTGGTTTTGATTAAGTCATCTTCGGCTTCCGAATCCTCGTCGTCTTGTATCTGTTCCGAGGCGTCGATAACAGCAACATCGCCCAAATTGGCAAATTGTAAATTGAGTTCGTTGTCGTAGTTGTCGAAGTTATATTCGTCTTGATCATTACCGGTCGCTGCTGGTTGAGTTGGTCGTGGCTCTTCATTATCCGATGTTTCCATGGCATTTGCAACCTCTGCTTGCTCTTCATCGCTGTTTCTGTATGCACAAAGGAGGGATTGGTCAAGTTTTTGATCAGTCTTCAATGTATCGACAATCAAACTTACTCTTCAAGTTCTTCCTTCGTCTCATTAATCACCCGAGCCAATTCTTCTTGTGTTAAGGTGATCTGAATTTTCAATACAATAAACCCATCAGTTCGACCATCACACCTCCGGTATGTTACCATTTATACTAACTCACCTTTTCTGGTTTTTCCTTTGCAACTGCTTTCTTTAGAAAGTACAGGCAGGGAATAAAATTCACGCTGCTCTGAGGTACATCATCTTCATCCTCCATTCCGAAATCGCTGATGATTAATTGATAAATTACCGAAATGAACAATTCGCGTACAGAACGTACAGACTCCAATGAAAACAATAACCTCCAAATGGAAACGTGCTTGACAGTCGAAAGCGCATGCGACAGACATTTGCACTGGTTGACAAGCTGTCATTATTACCAAAGACATTGGAGTTAAGTAGACATGCCATTTGCATGTAGATCGGAAAATCAGTCACGATGGTAGTGATTCTCCACAAGTTTTCTGGGTATCTCAAAAATTGAAGAAGGAGGTGGCAGAATTTGATTTCAAGGAATTAACTCTGAAAGCTTCACAGTAGGTAATTTTTGTTGTATGAAAAATCGTGTGTGTCATGTCCGAATATCTAATAAAATGCCAATCTGGGCGACTATTCTCGTATTTTCTTAACTCCAAATATTCGTAACTTGACAGCTGTGTGTATAAAATCCCACAAGAACTGTCAAGTTACGAATTCTAAAAGTTGCGAACGTATGAGAATTGAGACACTGAGATATTTCCAAGGTTTACAGTCAGTCTTGCGCTTGGCCTAAGTCTGGTATTACTATAGATCATCTTCAAGGACGTTTGATACATTTCAACTTCTCGTACTTCATCGAAGATGTTTCCAAACCCCCATACGACCCTATTTGCCCTGAAACAACATAAAGTTACCTTTCTAATGACACCCCACACGAGCCTGTACATACGGCTCGTGTAACTGGAGAAATATCTGTAATATCTGTAAGAAAAGTGCATGTTTTCGGTTTTTGATCACCTCCGGCTAGCCACACAAGCTTCTAAGAATTTTTTTGAAAGTGATTTTGGCCTCTAAGGGTTGAATACCTTTCTGGCCACATATACAAAATTCCACTGGAAAATAGTCCGATTTCGGTAGTCACGCAGAGAGCTGTGTCTGTTTTCACCTCTAGTGCATTGAAAAAGTCATTGAAACAGACAATTACACAAGATAACGTTTGAATCTATAGACCATTGTCAAGTGCATTTGACATTATGCATTTAAGTGTCATTTTCACAAAGCTAACCGCCAAAATATAAAATTTCAAATAGAGTATTATGATGAAAGAGAAAGCAATATTTTGACAAAAACCCCAAGGCAAGTTATAATAAACTGGTCTTCGGTCTTCTCACTCCCACCATAACATGTTGAAAGAGAAGGAAATAGGTACTTTGACAAGTATCTCAAGGCAACTAATAATAAACTGGTATTCGGTCTTCTCACTCGCAACATAACACTTTATACATTTTCCAAATTTTGAGGTTATTTTTGTGATATATATTTATATGTACTAATGCTTAATAAATTTCAACGATTTTTGTGAAGATGACAACTAATTTGAGATAACAAATCCACATGACAATGATAGAGTATTATGATGAGGTAAGTTATAATAAACTGGTCTTCGGTCTTCTCACTCACATCATAACATGTTGAAAGTGAAGCAAATACTTTGACAAGTACCCCAAGACAAGTTATAATTAACTGGTCTTTTGTTTTCTCGCTCTGATCATAACTATATAACTATATCTTATAGACTGTTAAGATCAGAGCGAGAAAACCGAAGACTAGTTAACTATAACTTGCATTGGGGTACTTGTCAAAGTGTTTGCTTCTCTTTCAACGTGGTACGTTGAGAGCGAGAGGACAGAAGACCAGTTTATTTTAACTTGCCTTGGGACAAGGCTGTATACTTTGGGGAGGTCACGCAGATCGTCATTATATTAGATACGCGGGAACACACCTTTTCCATGCAAACAAATTCACCAAAATTGAATTTGTATGGCGTGGTGAATTTTTTGTATGAAACGTGGTGTGTAACCCGCGTATCTGCAGCTGCGTGACCTCCCCAAAGTATACAGCCTTGGCCTTGGGATACTTGTCAAAATATCTTCTTCTCTTTCATCATAACATTCTATTCTGTTTTAGTTATAAACAAAGAAAAATCATTGATTCGAATATTAGCGGAATTTTGTCATAGTTTTCAGAATTGACGATAGATGCCACAGGAAATTTTTTTTAAAGAAACAATGGTCTGCGAGGTCTGCGAGGTTCTCTCGCGGTTTCTCGGGTTTCTCTCTCACTGCTGACAACTGTCAACGTTTCGGCGATTTGGCGAATCAAATATTTACATCGCTTTGAATGAACTGCAATAAAACGCAGATTTTGATTTTGTCAAGTTGAATGTGCATGTAGACACTGGTTGAGTACCACTTAAATTACCAATTCATTTGACCGATTACCAGCTGGTCTGGTCTACCGGTTAATACTCATTAAACGGATCTCTGACTCCACTTAAATTATTTATTTTCTCAAAAAAAAAAAACATTTTATTTTTTTGAAACGATTAGAAACGCTCCAGGATTTCCAGTTGTATCCCAGAAATCTGATATATTTTCATTTCAAATGCTCATTTCAGCTCATAAACCTACAGTAGAATTTCAACTCGAGTCGATCGTTCCAAAGTTTTTTTTTTACAAAAAAGAATCAGATTTTAATCAATTTATTTAGAGAAGTAGTAGCCTATTAATTATGACACAGTAAGGTATAATCCGCCACCGGTTCAAAACATTTCGCTGCATTTTTGGTATATTGTTGGTAATGATGATACCGGTATTACCCAGTTTGTGTATGGAAATTCAACCTAACAAAAACAAACCAAAAAGTCTACTAGTCGTTCGCGAAGTGTCACAGACGTCACAGACGTATAAAATACAAGATGGCCAAAGACAACTTTTTGAACAAAGTAATGTCTTTTATTAGTTAATTTTGTGTTGATTTTACATCGTTTTTATCTCGAAAATAATTGAAAAAAAATTGTGTGTGATTCACGGTATTCATCGAGTGATTGGAAAATGATTTATTTTCACATCTGATGTGTGCTTCGAATGTGTAAAAACTGTCGCGAAATAAACTCTTTTTTTTGTACAACCAATTTGGCTAAGATTTTAAAGTCTCACTGAAAGTATTATAAAAATAGATAAAGAGCAATTTTGTTTATAAAATCATCAGTATTTTGATTGTTTTTTAATGAAAAAAACACACAAATAAGTGCAACATTGGCTGGCTGGTGTTTGAGTTAATTAAAAAATGTGATGAAGACGAAAAGTTGAAATTCTTTTTTTCTCTTATTGTTCAATGTTTTATATTCATAATATCCAACAATAGACGGAATAAGAAAAGAAACAACAACATTTTTGAAGTCCTAAGTGTGTACATATTCGGTATCAGAAAAAGTTTTGAAAGAAATTTCGGTAAAAAAAGTGATTTTAAATTGGAAGAAAAATGCGTGAATTCAAAGTGGTAGTGTTGGGAAGCGGTGGGGTTGGGAAGTCAGCGCTGACGGTACAATTTGTCTCCGGCTGTTTCATTGAAAAATACGATCCGACAATTGAGGATTTTTATCGAAAAGAGATTGAGGTAAGAATTTTGTCTAGAGAAAATGGAATGAAAATATTTTTTTGTCATTTCTGATGTGATTGATTTATAGGCATTGAATTTAGAGTTTTTGATCATTTTGTAAGATTAAAAAAATAAATTCCAATCCGAAACTGTCATCTGAGACACACAAGACCACCCAGATCCGAGGTTCATTACGTACATAGTCATTATACGAATCTATTTTTAAAACTTTCGCCGATTGTATGCTAGATTTTTTTTCGTAGATCATTCTGCAATTGCGATATATAATGTTGAATTGTGATCAATAGTAATAAAATTAAAAATAGTTGGAAACCAGAATCGGAAGGCGACGACGTGTTATCGGATACATTTTTTATGCAAATCGATTAACAATTACTCATCGGAAAATCAAGCGATTCGAATATCCATAAAAATTCGAAGCGCACACGTCTTTAGTTTCCGATGAATTTTCTCAATACAGAAAACTGATGTTCGTTTTAACATCATGACATCAGCGTGCAAATCATGCTTGGGTATCAGTCACAAATCGTTTTGCAGAATTTTAAGAAAATTGAAAGTCTCGTAGAATATGGTTGATAAAATTCGAGGTCGGTTCGGTCGCATAGATGTGTTGCATAATGTGCAAAGAGAAAAATTGTTGATTCAAATTTATTCAACAACAAAAAAATGTGCTAACCGAAGAGACAACATATTTTTACCCAAATAAAGCCCCTCGGTAATTATACCATTTAAACGGATGGTATGCATCCTAAATTATTTATTTTTTTTACAGCATAGCACTTTTATTAACTAGTAATTGCCTGTGTTATAACTCAGTCAATTTACGCAAATAATTTCACAAAATTTTGCAACTTTTTTTTTGTCGCTTTTCCAAATATGGAATTTCTCCACTTGATGGTTAATAAATGCTAAAATAAACCGGTCCATACACCAATGCTATACAATTGCTACATGGCTTTTAATTTCAGTTTTTCAAACAGAATTGATTCTGTGTTGACAAACTATATAAAATAGAAGAGAGAGAAGAAGAAAAAAATCAGCATCATCTTGTGTGACACACCATTTGTTGTGTTGTGTGTTTTTTTTCCTTCTTCTATTTCTTTCATGACACATGAACACCGTTCCCTTTCTCAGTGCGGTAGATTTTATTTTTTCATTCTTCTCTCGTTACGCTTCTTCTACACATTTTTCTTCTACTGTAATGGCTATTTATGACATCGAGTGCAAAGTACTCTATTAGGCTCTAGATGTGTAATTATGACACGAGGCCGTAGGGCTCACACATCGTGAGCTTAATAAAGTACTTTCCACCGACATTCATACAACGTTTTATGCAACAGAGGCATCTAAAGTTGGCAAAGTTTGCACATTATGATACTGAGTTGTATAAATGAAACAAACAAAACCTGTCGCTCATTTGGGGAGCAGAAAAAAACGTCCAAACGTTTAAGCGTTGGTGCTATTGACCGTTGTTCGGGACCTTCTTGACCTAGACACCGACTTCTATTGAATGAATAATCGCTCAAGTGAATGTTATCGCTGTGTTACAAGCATGTAATAGTGTTTAAGGACAATGTGAATTGATTTGTGTTAAGCGTGCGAATGTTTTTCTTCTCTTGTTCAATTAAACATCAGCGTATTCTAGGTCTTAACTCAAATTAATAAGAAATGTTTTTGTGTTGAACGATAGATATTGAGTCGCACAAAATTTTTCTTGTTTGTTTGGAATAAAATGCAATTCAGTCATTTGCTTCGAGCAACAATGGATGACGAAATATTTTTATAATTTTTTTTTTCGTTCAATTCGTGTATTCATGTAGTTGTGTTTAATCATTTAACGGATTTTTGTTTTATTGTTTCTTTTTGTGCTATGAGAGTATTTTTGGGTCATTTAACGTTCTTTATGGAATGAATGAAAAAAAAAATATTAAAAAATAAAATATGATTTGTGGCACTATAACAACGAAGTGCGAAGGAAAGTGATGGTGCTTAAAACTGTAAAATGATTATAACTCAAGCAAACAATAGAGAGTAATATTACCTTACCGCTGCTGAGCTATTGCTCTTATTGTTTACTGGTTTCGTCTTCTATAAGTTTGGTCAAATTGATAGGTACACACGCCGCGATGATGCCTTTTGTGTTAATAATATGATTGCAAGGTTTCGTTATGTATACATTAAACGTAAAAAGTAGAAGTGTTATTTCGTTGGGTTATTGGTTGTTGTTTGCTACAGCAACGATAAAATGGATATTTTTTCGCACAATGATCGTTTATCGACCGAAAAAAAAAATTCTTACAAATTTTCCACCGAACATTTTGCTTATTGTGTGGCACATGACGAGTCACATTTTGTTTTGCATACGGTTTCCTCATGAGACATCACTCAAAAATGTTTCTTGTTATACGCACACAAGTTTTGTTGGTTGTACCTTGCATATACCGTTTTGCTTGTGTTAAAAGAACAACAAATTCTCAGCCCCTGAGTAACAATATTGAACAGAAACAAATGTCTTTACAATACCGTTCAAAGTACACTTTTGTCTCTTCTTTTATTCAATGAGTAAAGACATTAAGCTAAAATTTACGGCTGTGGCCTTTTCAAATTCAGAATCATGACAACGGACATCTCGACTAAACTGATTTTTTCATTCAACACAAAATCTCATGACTCTAAAGTCTCACTCGACGATAACAGGACTTCCGAAACGCTAACAATAATGGGAAGACAGGAACATACGTCAAAAATAACTGTCTGGACAAATCTCCTCCTGCTTTTATATGCGAGAGTTTCAGTTCAAAGCTGATTGGTTTCAGGTTCCTCCGGTTAACTCCTGTGTTCCTTGTTACAAATTAGGTTTTTCTATCGCCTTTGTCATCTTATAATACCAACGCTTAAGACTCTAAAGCTTGGTGTAGTCTCTACTTTTGGTGTTAATTTAATTTAGAGTCGCAGGGACATAAAAACCTCCTTTCAGTGGGGTTCACTTGAGAAAAGAAGAAGAAGAGGGATTCTTTTGAAAAACAGCCTACCAAAATCGAACGCATTTTCCAGTGGAATTTTTTATATGTGACCAGAAATTTATTCGACCCTAGAAGCCAAAACCACTTTCAAAAAAATTCTTCTAATTTTGTGTGGCTGGTCGCTGGTGAAAGAATATCAAAAACCGAAAACTTGCAATTTTCTTACAAGAATTTCTCCAGTTGTACGAGACCTAGGCACATATCAAAAAAAGTCCACTGGAAAATGTCAAATGTCTCCGTTTTCGGTAGGCTGTTTTTCAAGAGAATCCCTCGAAGGAGTCGAAAGGATAAGATATGGGCCCTCTAGTGCTACTTTGTCTTTACCATTGTTGTTCCTAGCATTTGTTTATTGTCTGCATTTACCCAATGGTATCACTACTGTCCCCACACAACAGCAGATCTCCCGTTTCATTCATTAATTTAAGTTCCTACAGTAATTGGACACAATACTTTAGAAACTTCTACAAACAGTCGCATGATACATGGTCGTATACGTGGAAGTGAAGGGTGTAATTTCCCATCCAAAACATACGAAAATGACATAATAATTAAAAACATGTCTGCAACTATTTACAGAATCGTATCAAAGTACATGATTAATATCCTTGCTCAAGTATTTTTTGTAATATATGCGCGAGATAGAGTCCCGTTCAACTGTGTACGTTTGTGTGGCATGCAATTTTACTTCCCTTGCATGCATTTATATTAGCATTAAGCACCGAAACTTCGGTAGTGTACTTCAGCAAGTGGCTCGTTGATGTTTTATTTATGTTTGACGATGAAATACACAGCAACTTTGCTCTAATGTCAACCGTGAACATGAATGTAGTTTCCTCTCATGTTTGTTTATTACATCCAAACAATTTGTTCATTTCAAAATTTTTGACTGAAAAACACACTTTGTGAATTTCGACAATAAACAAAGAGAAGAGAGCAACATCGAAAATTTATATGGAAATTTGAAGAAACTAAAAAAAAAACGACGACGACGAAACAGCAAAAATATGTAGAAAACTAAGTGAAATATGTCCTTGAATGAACTTACTGTCCAAAGCACTCGGTGGCCGCAATATAAGAAATATATTTTTCTTCTAAAATGTTATGTTATTTTATGTCCACTATACACATTCACAGCAAAAAGTTTTTTTTTTTAAATTTACATGCGTGGGATTTCGTTTGTATAAACCAGATTTTAAAAATTGAGTATGCGTTTAATCATTTTTTTTTATTGCCCAATACTCAACACTCTACCAAGAGCCAAAGAGCCAAGACGTCTTATCAAATTCAATTTCAAGTCAATTATTTCAATAAACATGTGTGTATCTTGGAATGTTTTAATTCCAATAAGGTTTTAGCATACAGCTACACTGTGAGCGCTCCGAGCAATGTAGAGGTCGGTACATTGCCAAAAGATTTTTTTTTCGATTTTTGTTTTAATGAATTCTGAATGAATGCGAGTGTTAGATAGAATTCTGATGGGAAGAGCCGATAATTATTATTTATTAATTGACTCTTTTAACTAATATACTCGTCGCCTGTACCCATCACCAATTATTTTCCAAAGAAAACCTGATTGCGGTGTAATCGATCATTTCTTGATAGAAGTCCGTTGCAGTAATTCTTATAACAACTACGAATATAACGAATATGCAGGGACGATTTTTATGAAAACTTTTTCCCTTTTTTCCTAATTTTCGCTACATTTTCACACTTTTGATTAAATTTTTCCCTATTTTCCAGAAAATTGTTTTTGTGAAAATATGGGAAAATTGGAAAAACGTAGGGAAAATTTAGGAAAAATTGCAAAAAGATGGAAAAACATTTTCCTCAAAAAAGTCATTGCTGAATATGTGTGACTGATAATTTCTCATCGGCTTTAGACTCGTATGAATTATTCGGATTTGTGCGCTGGCTGTTAGGTTTCCTAACATTTGGAATTTGAGTTTTGGTGTCATGATAATCTGATTCCTTAAAAAAAGTTTGTTCACCCATTCGTCACCAGTAGCTACACGTATTTAAATATAATCGATTTTCCTGTTTCATCATGCTGATTGCTAGTCAGAGCACATCTCAGAAGAGTTATGAAAATCGTTAAATATTTTTTCGTAATTCAATGACGAAAATGAACTCTTTCTTGTCTGTTTCTAATTTTATATGAGGCTCGTTTGTTTCATCCAAAAGGAGCGTGCGAAAAAAATTCTTATTTCACTGCCTTTGACAAAAATTTCAAAATCTTGTACTTCATTATGCTTAGCACATACAATTTGCTTTATAAAGAGACACTACATTGAGTTCATTGCTTCTTGTTTTCGGCGTTGTCGACTACAGGTGACATACCGATGGGCAGATATTATTTCGTTGACAAAAGATTTTCAAAAAGAAAGTCCTCTGAGGATTTTCCAGTATTTTGAAAGATTTTCCGTGTAGGGCTCAAGTGGTGGCTTTTGGCAAAGAAACCACTGACTGGCCACAAGTTTGATGATTAGTTGAAATTTCATTTCGACTATGATTCGCTAGACTTGTTCGTGTGCAAATCGGTATAGTGTTCTTAGAGCATTGTATCGAGTCACCACTGTCGGCATGGCCTGATGAGAAATGATATTTTTGGATTTTCAACGGACTTCTTCTTCAATTTTCAAGGATTTTCTTCTTTTTATTTAATTTTTTGAGTCTTTTTAAAGGATTTCCTATGAATTTGCGAATTTTCTTGAGTATTTTCCATGAATTTAAGGATTTTCTTTTGACTGAGAGCGATGTTCTACCTGCCCTTTTTCGCCAAAAATTCGCGATGACCTCCGGTTAATGTGGTCTTATATAGTGAAATGTTTGTTAAAGCGAATGAAGGAAAAGATTTTGTAAAAGACGTTTCGATATACTTTACCCAACTGAACTTGTCAACGATTTAATGATTTTGTTTTGATAAGCTTGCCGTTTCCGTTTGTAAAAGGTCAAAGGGAATAGATTTAATGGATAATGATAATAATGCCAATTGTTCCAAAAGCATTTCAATTTTGAGGTGTCTTTATCTTGGCAATAGACAGTCCAGCTTTATTTCGCTACCCATCGACGTGATTTGATGAGTTTTCTACTTTGCATACACATTTTCACAAAAATTCACGCAAGACTAACAATAATAATAATTGTAAGTAAATACATATCGTACTAGGTACGCACGGGATCGCCTGCCGCCTGCTAAACATATGCTTCTAAATGGTTTATCGAATTAGAATTGCATAGCAAGGCGTCGACTATATTAAGTTGTTGTATTTTAAAATCCCCGAGATGATCTTATGATAAACGGTCTTGCAATAATACGAAAATTTGTTGTGTACGTCACTCCATGTTTTGTTGCATGTGTTGTATTATAATACGACACAAAGCGTAAACACTTAAAATTTCTAACTAAATGATGATGTGACTAACACGGTCATTTTGTATGCGCCATAAAATTTCTACGAATTGATTAACATTTTTAACATTCGAATCGATTAATAACGTTAACGGTTGTGTGGTATAGTAATTATGTACCTGTGCTATACCACGGCGTTTGGTTTGTGGCTTATTCATAATTTTTTTTCTTCGTGCAGTCGAATTATACATTCGTTTATATAACATTTGAGTGTTCTGATAATAATATCAAAATGCTAAGATATTAATCAGAGTTTTAAAAATGAAACAATGGAAACATCAGTTCGAAAATTTTTATTCTGTGTTATCATCAACTTGATGTATAACTAAAAATACACACCACAGCAGAATAATGTATCACATATGACTTCGACTTCGTCGTCTTTTTCTTCTTTTTATAAATATTTCGTTCGGTGATATCACACACAGTTCATTTTCATTTAATGTGTATGGAGCGAGGATACATACATATCTCTATCTATGCAAAATAGTACATCAAATAAATTCAAGATGAAACAATATTGTATTTATAATACATATAAACAGGCTAGTTGACTGACAGAGTCAGTGTTGTTGGCTTTGGTACATAATATCATCAGAATATATTGTTTATGACGCGTTACATTTGGTTCTTTTGTTGACAGATGTTAATGAAAATAGTTTAAACTCTGTTGTGTGTATACAACAAACTTGTTATCGATATTTACATAAATTGAATTGATGTTATGGCGGTGATCCATGGAAATGGAATTGCACCTGTTACTTAACACTAGCGCGCAACAACGATATTATGTTTATGGGTCAATTTAAAAAGTTTGTTAAAAAACACACATTCACAAGTCTTATTCCGTTCAAAGTTAATTGCCGCAGTGCTCATTATACTCATTGGCCAAAAATGTGTATTCAACAAGGGATTCTTTTGAAAAACCTCCTTCCAAAATCGGACGCATTTTCCAGTGGACTTTTTTATGTGTATTGGTCCCTAGAAGTCTATACCACTTAAAAAAAATCTTCGAGGCTTGGGTGGTTAGGGGGATGAGATCGAAAACCGAAAACATAGACTTTTATTAAGGAAATTTCTCTATAGGTATACGAAACGGACAAGATCGTGGCGAATAGGATCTTATTGGGTTTAAAATTTCCTCATTGAGAAATGAGTAGTTGAAAAAATTGTAAACTTCTAGAGGTTCCTCTGCAGCGGTAGCTCAGCTTCTTTTCAAATGTACTTTCATCGTTTAATTGCTTATTCTAAATAAATAATAATTTCGATGTATTTTCACATGAAGAACATGTGGTGACTTCACTGTTACGGACAAATCTCCGGAACGAGCTTCCCGATTTCAATCAATATAAAACGAAAATGTAGCTCTTTAAATTCTCTATGAACCTATTGAAGACAGTTTTTGCGAATTTACAGTCTTTGTATCGGTTTCAGGGATTTTCCTTTGAGAAAATAATATTTTTCGACTTTGACCTATTTTTTCCGTCATTTTGGATTCAAATGTCAAAAAATCAATTGCACCAAAAAGAAATTTAGACTTTCTCTATAATTTATCTTTTGGAAGTTGATTGATATTTCTTCTCGTATACGACTGAAAAAAAGTGACATAGCGGCCGCTCACCGGAGAACCATTGAGCTGCCGTCTTGCCCCCAAATCAATTTAAAATCATGAATCGATACGAAACAACCCACAATCATCGTTACAGTCAAAGGCAGTCACTTTTCAGCATAAATTAGCTTCAGCTGTTTTTCAGCTGATCCATACAAACAATCACAACCGTTTATACGTCTTTATACGGTTTTACCACTATCATGCGCGTGCGTGTAGCAGCTTCAACCGTATGAACAAGGAAAACCAGTTTTGATTGTATGTGTGGATCAGCTGAAAAACAGCTGAAGCAAATTTATGCTGAAAATCGACTGCCTTTGACTGTACAACGATTTTGTAAGATACACGATAAAGTTCTTTTTTCAGCCTAACCAGGTCCAATAGTTACACTACCCATGCATATTTGGTCTAATTGCAAAGCTAAGAGCAGCAGCGATAAGAGAAAACAGTCTTTTTGACGTTATCGTTGGATTTACGATGTAAAAAAACGAGGAACCGCTAGAACATCACCAAAATAGTCAAATTTTTCCAATTCCTTCAACTGCTCTATCTCAGTGTGGATGAATTTTAAATCCGAAAAGACCCGAATTGCCCCGACAGTACATTCAATTACCTTTCTAATGACACCACACACGTCCTTTTCAGTTTCATTGTCCTTAGAGAAATTTCAAAAAGTCCACTGGAAAATACGTCCGATTTTGGTAGGCTGTTTTTCAAAACAATCCCTCGAACACCATTAACGATATTGACAGACACACAGCGAAAGAAAGAATATTATTTATGCAATGGGCTTGACGTTGAACAAAAATTAGCATTTCTTCCGCATTTAACTTTTTTAAGAATGACGAATGAAGCATAGTAAATTAAGTAAATAGCGCGAGCACGCAATGTTCTTTATCTTTGCCACATTCGTTTAGCTCAACATTAGATTCGCATTAAAGGCATAAGGACATTACAATTAGGGAAGGTCGTTCCAACAATCGTAACCAATTATGTGGTACTTTTCGAACCGAACATGTAATGCGAACTTTGATAATGACCGATAATAACTGATTCGGTGTTTAATTATGTGCTGCTCACAAATCATTGAGAGGGCGTGATGTGAGTGTGAAGGGTGTGTGATTGTACGAATTAGCATTTCGAAACCATGATTGAAGAATAATATGGGATGCCGTTGGTATAATTAATGGGAATGGAATGGATTTGAAACAATAATGACGTATTATGCAAGTCGTTCGACCACTGTTTCGATCTAAGAGAAAATTTAATTTTTCCTTCGAAGTCTCACATTAATATGCAGTTCAAAAATACCATTTCTCATCCGGCTATGGTGACAGTGCTCTCAGAACAATTTACCATTTTTTTTAGATGAACGCTCTCTGCGACGATTTTTTTTTTAGATAGATCAAAGGTAGAGCATCAGTTTGGCAGGTTGGAGGTTGTGAAGTTGAAATCCTATTCGATTCTAGTACTTCAAAAGAATGTCTCAAACTATATCAATTTGTTCACGAACCAGTCTGGCCAAACATGAAACGAAATTTCAACTCATCACCGAACTTCCTGACTCGTGGCCAGTCTGTGTTAAAGCTATCACAAATCGAAAAAAGCAAAAGGACGTAATTGCTAGCCATCCCGATTTGTATAATCGACTGAATGCACGGCAATTTACCAAATTTTCATTCGTAATTACAGCAATTTAATAGAGTGGTTAGATGTAGAACCGTTTCTTAGGAATCGATAAATAAATATCTTCCAACGAAACATTTCTAATCAATTCAATTGCCTGGGTTGTAGATTGTTACAATGAATTGGTCTTGTGTTTACTTAATTTCTGAATTAATATTTATGTTCTCGACGATCCATGTACTCAAAACTAAATTTTTTATGAAGCTAGTCGACCAGGAAAGATAACGTAAATCATTGTTGACTTGCAGACAATAAAAAGTAATTTCTGTGAAACGTAACTCAGAGTATTGCACAGGTAGGGAAAAAAAGAGTGTACTATCATCGTTGTAGTTGGAATATGTTGTATTAGTGACGTCAATGCTGAAATACCTGTATTATGTATGTATATTTTAGACAGGGCATATTGTATTGCTTGGATATGAGAACAACATAGAAAAAGCAACTTTTTTTTTCGGTTCGATTTTCTCAATTTTAGTAGGAATATTTTTGTTGATCGAACAACCATGTACCATGGCATAAACTTGTTTGTGTTGTTATACACACACGTCGTCGACGACGACGACGACTACACAAAAGCTACTGTTTAATCAAAACCAAAAATATGTTCCATACATTTTGAGTATACACATCATAATGGTACAAAATAAACACCTTCAGATACACACGTATTTAATAAAGACGATCCTATGGTGTGTGATGGGGGGATAAAGGGTTTATTTATAAGAACAAAGGTTAGCAATTAATTATATGCGGTGTTCATTTTACACCGAAAGATCCAACAAGGGAAAACTTATATCTCAAAAAAGTTTTTTCTTTTTATTTTCGGTTCCGAAGATATTTATTTTCGTCACGACAGTGTATATCAAGTGTGTATCATAATAAGTGTCTATCGTGCAGATGTTTCGAAACAGAAATTGTTTCAATGTTAATGTACAGTTGGGGGAAATGTAACTGACCTAATCAATGATTGGTATTTTTTGTGCTGTTTTAATTTCAATATTTCCAATTGGATGTATTTAATATGCACGTACTTAAGGAAATAAGTGGAAAGGCATGAATTTAATTCGAATGCTTGTTATTTCAAAATTATCCTTTAGCATCGTACTTTTCTTTAAAACTCGTGGCGCCAATAATCATATGATTGATGCGAAGAAGAGAGTATATAAGTTCAACAAAACATTGAAAATGTATGTATGGTATGCTGTGTTCGTTTTCTAGTCATTCTAAATGATTCCATGTAAATGATGTAATTGTTTCCTGTTCGTAAGCATTTATTCAACGAAATGTTTATTTACGTTTCAAATGGAATTGATGTGGTATCGATTAGAAACATAAGAAGACGTAAAACAAAACTCTAGAACACTGGAAACACCTACAGATTCGCATACCAACCACACAGTTATAAATTTCTTAAATAGGTGAATTTCGCAGGGGATCGGATCAGGAATTTTAAACCAATAATGGTGAATCTCCCATACACGGAGATCTTTTGAATGAATAACTTGATCATATGTCGTAGTTAACCGGAGTGTATGCCAAGTGTCAGCTCCTTGTGTGATTATCCTTTACCACTTTACCACCTTTATTGAAATACATCGCTCACTGGGTATAGTGAAGTCGGGGACGGAGAACAGAATATTCAATCAGTTAGTAACAATATCAGTTGTTGCTTCCAGCCCCGGTTTAAATCAGATTTTGATCCGACATTTCCTACAATTTTAACCATTTTCTTGGATTATCTCACTAACTCCCAGGACTTATTCGAACGAGTTACGCATTCATAACGACCCTAACAGTTATATTTCCTTGGCTACCATTCAACTTAAAAGCCATAAAAAATTCTCCCCAAACTCCTACATCCTAGACTACATCTCCTTAAATGATATGCTAGCTTAACTGGCAGCCTGTGACATAGATTCGGAAAAGGATTTTATTTCGATAGAAGTTATACGCCTCCACTGAAGAAACTACTTCAACCTTCACATTTTTTGATGTCACTAAACCACTACATGAATAGTGGAAACCGCCTACGACTATCGGTTTTTTAATGACCGATAACACCGAAGGACAACCAACAGCCGATACATTATTTTGATTCAATAATATTGAAACACCAGAGTTCACAAGTTTTTTAGTTTTCTTTTTCAAACTGAAAAGCTAAAGCAACAAATGAGGAATCGTTTCAAATTGTGGTAAGCCACATTCAAAACCATCAAAAAATTAGCGAACATGGAAATGGGGAATCAGTGATTTCCCCCTCAGTTCCGACTCATATTTTTCAGTCGAAGTCACTGGTCCTAATACATTTCCGTCGAAACACATTGGTCACTCTTCCAAAAACAATATCATTCGATTTTGGCACACATTGAAATTCAATGATTGAATGGATAGACTCTTCCGTTTATCGGCTGTATAATCTATCACCATTTTTAAACAAACAAACAACCAAACCAATTCCATGAATATGTCACAGTGTTTCTTATTTATTGTTCATTTGGATATATCTTCTGTTGCACGTAAATAGGTCAATACAAAACCCACCGGCAAAATGGTAAAACCTAAGTTATTTATAGTTTCCCGAAATTGTTTAAGGCTTAAGCGATTACAATTAGGAAATTCTTTGCCGCACTCTATACCGTACCTACCTTTATCTTCTGCTCTTTTTTTCGGGGGGAAATTGAATTTAAAAGACAAAATTACCTACAGGTTTTGCTGATATATATGTAGAATGTTGTGTCAATAGATAAGAATTCGGAATTGGAACCGTTACGATATATTTTTTTCCATTAGGTCTGTGTGTTCATTATAATGTGTTTTGTCAGCGCTTTTGCTATTATTATGGGTGAAATGTGTGTTACCTGTTCTCCGAATATTAATTCAAAGCGCGCACAGCCAAATCACATTATTTATTTCTTATGATTTTCACTCTTTTTATTTGCGTAATTTATTTACCGACAAGTGTATACAATATCTGTCGTTATCGTATAAAAATTCATTATCTGTTCAACCATTCGACTGATTACATTTTCAGTTCGATGTTCGATGCAATCAGTATTGGCCCAAATATTTTTTTTTATTATTACTATTAAACACTTGAAACGATTTTTACATGGGCAAAGTGTATTTGTAGATAAAGATCCCTGGGCGTAATATATATCACACTCATAAGATGCATGGTTTTATTGGAAGACAAGAAAATTATGGATCTCATCGTCAACTCAATCGAATAAAATCTGTTGGTCGGTTAATGATATTAATTATATCGTAACGGCACAATGGGATTCATTAAGGTGAATGAAATACACATGCACGGAGTTTCTTCTTACGATTATAATTTCCATATTATTAATCATTAATGAACGAATGCAAGAGCTTTTCACTTCTTTAATTTGGTTATATTGATTTACATCTCAGATAATATTAGCTAATTTGAAGACTTTTAAAAAGTCATTACAGTCGGAGGCAGTGAAATTTCAGCACTTTCAATTTGACTTCAGCTGCCTTTCAGCTGATCCATACATACAATCAAAACTGTTTATGCTTCAATTTGGTATTGCCAGGGTAGATGTGCCCTTTGTTAATCTTCAGTTTTCTTTAATCAGTCTATACATTTTCTGATACTTAGGAGACCCAGTGCTTTCATGCCAACAAGAATTGGAATTTTTAGCCTGAAAATGTTGCTTTGGCTCAAAACCGTTTAAAAAAATGGTTACAAAATTTTTCGAGATAACCTCGACGAGTCAAAATTCGAAGATGACACTTATTACCACTGGGAAGCTGATTTCACCTACTTCATTCACCCAACTAACCTGATCGAGCCAAAGTTATTTTTCTCGTGAAGTCATGGGTCGAGGTGATTTCACATTACTTCGAAGCAGAATGAACCAAAAATCTTCTAAAAATTTAATTTCGTGCAATTTAGTGCAATTGTGGAATTATAGCGTTCGTTTCTACAGGGAAACAAGTTTACAGAAATCATTTGAGATTTATTGAGAATATCTCGGAATGTCGAATACAAACAAACACTTTTTGGTCATATCTCCCCGAGACGTTATGCCAATGACCTCATATTGGTGTCAAACTACGCGTCTTGTCAATAGCTTTCAGAAAAAAAAAAATTAGTAAAATCGGTTCAGGTTTCGAGAAATAAACTATAATTTTCGAAAATTTGCTAAAAACAAGCAGACATTTTGGGCCACCTACTTAATATAGGGCTTAAACGATGCGTCTGGTCAACAGCTTTCAAGGAAAAAAAAGTTTCGGTTTTCATTTGGTGAAAATATTTCAAAAATTCACAAATTAGGTGGAATTACCCATACTTGTTCATACGATACGGTTGAAGCGCGTGGTAGTGGTAAAACCGCATAAACAGTTTTGATAGTTTGTGTGGATTAGCTGAAAGACAACTGAAGCAAATTCATGCTGAAATTTCACTGCCTCTACCTGTACACTGACTCGAACCGGTGAAAGAGTCGAATAATGGTCTCGGACAATCATGGAGAATTTTTCACGTGTAATTGCTACAAATTGATGTGCACTTTTCGAAAATCTCTCGTGTGACGTAACGTCGATTTGTAATTAAATTTTCTTCGTTTTTATTGTAAATATTTTTGCATTCATTTCGATTTTTAAAATGCCGACGATGCTTGATTGGTGTATTTTATATATATTTTCAATCAAAACAAAAGTTCTTTATCGACACGATATTTGCTTATGTTTTTTTGAAAAGAAAATACTTAGACAGACAAATGATTAAAAAAGGACAAAGAAGCAAGCACAATAGACTGAGAGATTAGTAAATTAAAACAACAGCAACAACAACAACCGAGGCAAAAACAAATCTTTTTTTTTTAATTTATGCCCGCTACTGTATTCAAGTTTGCATCATTTTATCTGTACAAAGCGATGCATCACTAAGGATAAAATTAAATTGCTTCGTAATTTATTTCAATCGAATAAAATGCAAATTGAGAAAAGTCTACGTCATTCCATACTCATGTATTTTGTTGATTCGTTTCGAACATAAGAAGATAGCTCTTGTTTAGAGACTGGTTGGGAAATGTGTGTGTGTTACGCAAAAAATAAAAGTTTGTGGAAGTGTGGAACTATTTTTATTGCAACGTATAAATTCAGGCTGTCTGTTCCACTCAATATATTGTTTTGAAAAAGAAAAGCAGAAAATATTCGGACTAAGAAGATTACCCAAACCTACATTTCCTCATTCTTATTTTCCTCAATAAATGACACACACGAAATGTATCATGACACTGTGGTGTGTTGAATCAACACTGCGGTTGTTGATGCAATAATATTCTTTTTAACGAATGTCTGATAATAATCACTGACAATACAATAAATTTCGTTCGAATTGTTGGGGTATTAAGCATTTTAGCATCATGATGTGGAAATATTAGTAATTTTGAAATTGAAAATAATATCGCGAAAACGACGTAGTGAGGAAACAATTTGATTTATTTAATCTGTTTCAGTTGTTGTGTCATTGTTTGTCAAATGAATATGTTTAAAACGGCTTCCGCAACGCATTACTGGGTTATTTTTAGCTTCGCTTCTTGACTTTACTGCATGATCATTGCAAATTAAAATTCTGTCTAGAATTGAATCTTAATCGTAGCTTTTTCTTATCAATATGTCCGCAATGAACTCAGTCACATCGATATGTTAATCCTTGATCTTGTCATTTTTTTGTTGGTTGACTAACTTTTCAGCATGATGATCTATAGGTTCTTGAAACACTTATTTCTTCTCTGAAATAGTACAAATTTGATTTCATCACAACTCATCGACTCTGTGATTCACAAATTATGACGCAAATTATGATAAGTGTTTAGATTCAGCGTGACAAAAAACAGATTTTCAATTATCAACAGTGACTGATTGTTTCTTCGTAAGCTAAGCAAAGCTCGACAAAGCTTCTTTAATTCATTTTATATTTAAATAAGTTGAAAATCGTATACTTGTAAGATCACAATACTTATTTGAACTAATGCCGACTGTTTGGTCAACCAGATATGTCAGTTTTGTTACGCTTTTTCAATAAATCATTTTGACAGTACGTTCTTCGAAGACGTAGCTACTGAGTGCGAATAACCTCTTTATAATAGTTTGGCTATTCGCACTCAGCGCGAATAGTGTCTTCATCTTTAAGTGGCTACTCGCACTAAGTGCGAAAAGCCAAAGAATTACAAAATAAGTGCAAATACCTTGTCCTAATTGTCGATTGATCGCTACTGTTGGTCAAAGGAGAGTAAGAACACTGAATCTGTATTCAGATTTACAACTATCGAGAATTCGTTAATCTCGCTCGATTAATCGAGAATCTGTTTGACGACACGTGAATGTAGTTCGTAAAAATGGAAAGTCGAACCTGTTTGTATGGAAAGTTTCAGTGATTTTTTCTCAAATATTTTCCCATTTTAACGGTTAAAACTTACTATCAGTCTAATCGGTCTAATCGTAATTAAAAGTAGCTACAGCTACTAACATTAACCGCATACATAAGAAAGCCTGAGTCAGTTCAATATAAGTCTCAGTTTCGATAATCTAATTACTTTTTTTAAACAAATATTCATAACTGTCGAATGTAACACCATTCAAAGACCATTAGTCTCCACCACTTAGTCACTGGTTAATATCAATTGTTTGAATTTTTATTTCCCTTTGTTTTCTTCCATATCATTTTAATGTGTGGCCATTAAATTTGTCGCGATACTCATATTGTTTTGAAACTGATTACAACAGTTTAACTACTGTGAGAGAGCTGTTTGCCCAATCAATTGTTCAATAGCGAATTTACTTAATCATTGTCAAATTTGTACCAAATACGTTCTTTGTCTGATTAAACGAAGACGATTGCCGGCCTTTTTTTCGTATTTATGATAATCATATTTCCACTTGAGCTATGTTTTAGGTCACTGGTCGACATATTATTATTCATTTTGACAGGGAAAAATTCTGAGAAGGATCTGTGCGAAAGAAATCGGTTTTTTATTCGCATTCACATGAAAATATTGTGTGTTGTTGATTTGATTGGAAGCTGAATCGAAATAAAACGTCAGCAATTCTCGCGCATATACCTTTTTGACATTTTTTTCTTTTCTTTTTCTTCTGCTATGTCTCGTTACAATCAATTTTCGTAACATTGACATAAATAAATGTTTTCGGTTTTTTATATTCGAATATAATGCTCAAATTGTCGAACCGTAGAGTCGCAGCAAAATAGTTTTATTATCAAATTGATTACTTTTTTCGGTACATTTTATATTTACATTTATTCAAGGGGCTTGGTCGGTGTACGTTCCCAAAAAGTAAAATAATGTTTGGTTAAAGATTGTGTCTTGGGATATATTTTATGTATTTTAATGTAGAAATTTAAGGTTTGGATTTTCTTTTTGATATTCAATGTCGATATTTAACAATTTTCGTCGCAAACAATAACTTCCATAACTTCTATACCATACAAAGTATAAACTTGGAAGAAACTTCAATAATAATCTAAAATTTCCGTTTATAGTGTGTCATTTTACGTGCAGTAGATTTTTTATATTTCTTTCTTTCCCAGCCATCATTTATATTCATAAATGCAAATATGTTGCACGCACGTTACTTCATCGGATTGAATAAACTTTTTTTTTTTAAATATTCATTTACGAAACTCTTTAATAACACAATGTACTTTAATCGTCCATCGTATGTGCCTGAAAAAATTATAATTTCATTATCAGCTATCCCATGCCGTATAATGTAACTCCGGGGGTATGTTATGGCTACGTTCGAAATGGAAATAAAAATTGATTCTAGAATGAAAAGAACTTGTTATTAAGGAAGCAATTACATTGGAATTGCGCAGCGCCATTCAAGTTGTTTTATGAAAATTATATCACACAAAATTAAGTGAAATGCCACAAAGTTTTCATGCTCGTAATCACATCGATTATAGTTGTTTGAATGTTTGGAATGCAATTTGGACATTTAAATTATTTAATGTTGTTTAATGTTGTTACGAATATAGTCAATGTAAGGTCGGGCGTTAACAAAATGTATACAGAATTCAAGAATGCACATAAAAGAATGTCGATACGACCCCCAGAGCAAATATAAATAAATAGAAAAATTTGTCTAGACACCGTGGCGCAAATCGATTTTATATTTTTTGTAAGATTTCATTTAAATACTTTCCAATACTTAAAATCGTGTAATTCGGAGGGTAAGTTTTTTAGGTGTGTGAATTATGGACTTTTCGTGGCATCGTTTTTGTTTTACGCGTTTTGTTGTTCAGAGTCTGTTATTATACGATATTTCCGAGGATATTTCACAAATTTTTCAGAATTTCAGAATTTTTCATCATTTCGGTAAATTTCGCAAATTTTCGTTGAATTTCACAAACTTCGTTAAATTTCAGTAATTTCGTTAAATTTCACAAATTTCGGTAAACTTCACAGATTTCGTTAAATTTCACAGATTTTGGTAAATTTCACAAACGTCGTTAAATTTCACAGATTTTGGTAAATTTCACAAACGTCGTTAAATTTCACAGATGTCGTCAAATTTCACAAACTTCGTTAAATTTCACAAATTTATATGAGATAGTTTGGTCGCTTGTTTTTATCGTCGATGTTGATTAGAGCAGACAATGTCCTTCGTAAGAGTAGTGAGTCAATGCTCGAAGTAGATCAATTTCAGGTCTTGGAAAATTGTTTCAATTGTCTCTTTAAAGTACACGACAGTGGATGCAAATGCCATGGTTGTTAGGCATATGGGCTTTCCGTTAAAAATGTTTCTCCTACCGTAAATACATTTCCTTAAGTAATAATTGAAAAAACCTGTAAAAGCTAGTAGTCTTAAAGTTGACATAAATATACAGATATAGCGACTAACAACGTAACAACCAAGTCATTTACATCCACCGTCGCGCCCTTTAAAAAAAAACCATTGAATCGCATTGTATTCCAAGACTTGAAAGTGAATTTTGTTCGCGACTATTTAGCACAGATTTTATACCGTAAGTAGTGAATTGTATTATAGATTCAAGTGCGGACGTGTACCTTGCCTCATTTTTCAATTTTCTTTCTACATTTGCCTGCTATTAAACACTTAACTTTTGTAAGGTTGCTGAGCATGTGAATTTTGTTTCTTAATTAGCACATGTCTGGAAGAATATCCACTTAAACCGTAAAAATTAAGAAGAGTCTGTGTATATTACGTTTAAAGGAGTGTATAAAAAGCGTATACCCGACGTTTGAATGTAATTTGTTGCTAATGTAAAAAGCTACTTGAATTTAAAGAGGGACCATAAAATTGGTTTATCAAATGAAATTCTGATCAGACAACGTCCCATAAAATCTTTTTCCATTATCAGAAGACAATCATTCTTCTCGTTCGTATTCGGGACGTTTTGTCGCAAAAGTATAATCAAGATCAAGAAATTTATTGCTCAATCGCTTACTTTCAAATTAAGTTGCCGTGTACCGAAAAGTTTCTGAAATATTAACCAAATGCAGAAGAAAATTGGACGAAAAGTGCAGCAGTTTTTTGTTTCTGAATTTAGGTATTCTGTTTGAACAATCGTTTTGCTGGAGAGGCTAAAAGTATGTTTCAAATCATATTATACAAACAAACAATCCGTAATGTGGCATCACATTTTACTGCATGACTTTTGTGCATTTTTTTTCAGTCGAAAAAAAAAGTTTTTTTTTTCTTTTCCTTTTCTACAAACATGTATGTGTAGAGTGCTGCCTGCTACTTGGTTATAATATATAATATCCAAGTTCAAATACAAAAATCCCAAACACAAATAAAAGAAACGGTATGCAATGTAAATATAGCCAGGAAACGTTTATTGAAAGGATGTTTTTCGAATTTACAATTTTTATTGTTATGTTTTGCAAAACGGAAAATGTTTGGTATGTATATTCAATATTGATATTAGATTATAGACGATTTTCAATATTATACCCCATGTGCCACTTTCCGAGGCACACACACACTGCATTATTATGCTATATCGATTTTGTTATTTTCTTCTCCCGTATTTTTTCTAGTTTCTCGATTTTTTTTTTATTTTTTTTTTATTTTTGCATTTTATTTGTTTGTTTATTTATTTACCGTCAGCATAATTGAAGTTCTTAGTGGAAACTGTTCCATGAGTGTCTGACAATGTGTCT
The DNA here is from genome assembly GCF_014529535.1 of Bradysia coprophila. Taxonomy (NCBI): domain Eukaryota; kingdom Metazoa; phylum Arthropoda; class Insecta; order Diptera; family Sciaridae; genus Bradysia; species Bradysia coprophila. The sequence goes on along the minus strand of NW_023503509.1, from coordinate 1,246,072 downwards.
CTGGAGTGGATGTTGCCCTTCGTTATTTATTTGTCCAACTACATAACATACGGTCGCATATGGGATGAGCAAAATAAATTGTAAATTTGAAAAAGGGTCGCGTTGTTCGGTTGGTTTTTATAGCTTTGCAATCGTTGACACGGGTGGAAGAGTAACCACTTTTAAACCGGCGTTGATTAACCTAGATCAATTCTCGTTTTTCATTCCTATAGCCTTTCGAAAATGTAAAAATTTAGTAGGAATTGTGAGGAAGCGTTGTGGTTGAATAGAGTTTGTTTTTACTGACCATGGTAAATTTTCGGTAAATGGCACCTGCATGCACTATTGCTCAAATAATTGTCATCAGCTTAGTAATATATTTCGGTGGGGTAATTGTCGTGAGGCATTATATCGCACTGGCCTAAATGAAATACGTTTCCAAAATTGGCCAAAATTACTGCAAAATTTACATGCTCTGACAGGTGTTATTTACTGAAAATTTACCGAAGTAGGTAAATGCAATCTCTAGTGTTGACACAACGGGATAATTCTAAGAATTTGAATTCAATTCATTCTACTCATTCTACACGTGTTATCGACGTTACTTTACATACATAATCGTGCGTGTCGTAATGGTGTTCTCATGTTGAAGGAATACTTGCAATTCTTTAAGAGTACACTACGAAGACTGACGAGTTTTGTACATTAACACATAATAATACCTAACGTGTCGTGGAGGGTCTAATTTTTGAGTTTTCCTAGTCTAGGCCATACAAATCTGTAAAGCTACGTGCCAATTACCAAAATCAAATTAAAATATTTCTTAATTTGCTCTGTAAATGAATTTAATACAATTCAGTGATTCTGTATGCAATGTTTTTTGAAGGTATTTTATCGCACTAGTTCGACAAAGGATTTGCTAGAGTTTTTATCGCACTAGTGCGAAAAAATCCACTCGTTGCTAACGTCTCACTACGATCATCTTCGATATTTGTTCGATTTTCTTCATTTCATAAAACGTTGTATGCAACACGAATCGTATGCTGGTATATTATCGCATATACCATATACCATCATACGATTCTTGTAACATAAACAACTATTTTTTCAGATGTTTTGTCACAGACAGGTGAAAATAAGTCACTCTCTTGCAAATAAACTTTGAATTAACCCAAGACGTTCGATCCCCGAGTGACAAAATTCACTATAGTTTTGTTTAATTCCGGAGTGAAAATTCCCTGTAGCGTGGCTATTGCTTTTTTGTAGTATATTTGTCTTCGTGAGGATAAATCTTTAGACGATATTCGCAAAAGACGTTGTAAAGTCTCCCTCATTTCACGTTTTATGATGTGTTATCAAATAACTTGAGTAATCTATTTGTTTTTACTGTGCTCCGGGCTTTTTATAGTGGCATGAACACATCAGAAATGTACAGTTCGTTTACCGTGAATGCCAGAGAATATTTTAATACATTTTTGCCTGAACATCAGATAATTTATATCTTTTGCTGTATACAAAAGCTTTCTTGTTCATATAACTTTTCGAAAAAATTTAATGTCGATGTTTAATGATTCATAAAGTCAGCGTTCAGAGGATCTTATAAAATTTGTCCAAGTATATCCGAACGGATGCTGACACGTACAAAGTTAAAAGTATATTTCACACACAACTCAAATTGTGTCCGTATAACATTGCATTGACAATATGAAATGAATTCATTTTGTTTATGTCTAGTCTCGATTGGTCGACTGCATATATAATACAGTATGCAGTTTCATATCTTCTGGTTTTTTGTGTGTTTCAATTTTTCGTATTTTATTTTGTTCAAAGCGTAATGAGGAAGTTACATTAAGATATGGTTGTGTCATTGGTATAATAAACACAGTAGAAATGAATTATTTAAACTTTGGGTTTAATGTGGGATGTGGGATCAGGTCAAAATGTTATTCGGTTCGCGTAATCCCTGACGTTTTACTTCATTTAAATTTTAATTATCACATACCACCAACCATTATAATCGTACATAAATGGCCCAGTATGTGCGCGCAGCATCACACAGCAGCAGAGATAACATTGTATAATTGTAAAAGCAATCACTGCTGGTGGATATGATATTTATTTTATATGAAAGAAAATTAATGCTTGGCACCCCATATGGCTTCACTTTCTAACACAGGCAGCTTTTTGTTTGTGACTGTGCCCCATTTTGTCACTCTTGTTTAAACACCTTTTCATTCGAAAACAAAATCGCTTCTCTCTTCAGCACAATGACGATGCATATAAATTGTAACATGCAATGAGAGTCGGGTGTTCAGAATGCAGAATGCTGTGTGCAAAATGCATGAAAAATGTGAACCATATTGAAAATCTCGTTTCCAAATAATAAAAGGATTCCTGTTTTGTGGGTTGCCAAGGTAACTAAAATATATATTTTACCGACTGGAAAATCATCATCTGCAACAGTGCAATAATAAAAACTTAAAAATTACGATAATTCTATGGTATCGTGCCGAAGTTATGTTGTATTATGTAGCATTATAACGCCATACGGGAAGAGCTGCACAAAGTGTGCACGACATAATAATATAACTTGCTAAACTTTGGATATATATCTGTATGCAATGCATGCACATTGAAATTCAGTCAAATGTAAGAACATCCAAAACCAACTGTGAATGGATTTTCTTTTATGAACCCGTCTGCTCTGGTTCGGGCATAGTTCATTTTTTTTTGTCGTTCAGTTCAACTCCATATTTTTCTAACCCAGAGTCAAATGACGAGAGGAAAATCGCACACAGCCCCCGACTCTGTTAAATGCATTTCCGTTGTACTAAAGGGAAAATATTTCAGGTGGAAATGAACTCTGTGAATTATGATTGTCGCCGTGATGTGGTAAACATTTTTCCTCTTTAGACACCATAATTCAAGAGTTTTTCCTTTTTGTACATCGCTCATCAGGGGAACTGAAGTGTGAGTTAAATTTCTTTTTATGGTTAAACGTACTTACAAGCTCAGCGCTGAGATGCTGGAAACAGACCAAAAAAAAAAATTGTTTTGCTTCGGCATCGTCTTTCTTTTCTTTATTTTGTGTGGAAATTTTTTTCTGGCCTTTTTTATGTACGATGAGTTCTTGTGCAGCTTGACTTCCTGCTGGGAACAATGAAGTTTAATTAACTTTCTTGTGATGCAAATTCAGACCATTATGGAAAACTGTAATTTGATTACAACTTTTTTTTAAAGTTAGACGTACACCACACAGTGATGGTATAAACAATGTGTAAGACGTATAAAAAAAGCACACTGAACTTTAAGACGAAAAATATAGATTACGACCTCGTCGTTATATAAGCCATTTCCGTGTGGATGAATTGAATTTGAACCACCTTAACGCCAGTTAATTAAGAGTAAAGGCGATAATAATTTACCAAATAAAAATCACATCACCACAATTGAGTGGTCAGCGCGCACACGGCACGGCTACACACAAAACAATCAATATTTCCTCAACTTATTAACAATAAAAATGGTTTTGAAAAGAAAACGCTAATTTTGTTTCATTTTTTTATGTTTCATTGCAGGTAGATAATTCGCCTTGTGTATTAGAGATATTGGATACAGCTGGAACGGAGCAATTTGCTTCAATGCGAGACTTGTACATAAAAAATGGCCATGGCTTTATTGTAATGTATTCACTTACAAACCATCAAACATTTCAAGTAAGCACTTTGTTTATAAGTTTGTCTGTAATGTTATACACACGTGTGTGTAACCTACAGATGGATTGTAGTATTTAATGCATATCTATACGTATAAGTTAGACGAGAGGATGGTGAATGGTATATATTTTAATGCATGCCCCCTCCGAAAAGGTAACATTACATGTATGTATGCCCCACACGGAAATCACTCATTACCTTACATTCATTTCCTCCCTAGGGTAAACTTTCCGGTAAGGACATGAATCTTACTGTCAATACCCTATTCTATTCATGAAATCATGACAACAGGTTTTTTCGTATTTGTTCCTCGGGGGGCATACATACATGTAATGATAACTTTTCGGAGGGACATGCATTGAAACAATCAATATATACATGGCCTCCCCCGAGGAAGTTCGTGATACACTCGAGATATTTTGACCCTTTGCCGTTTTGCAACGACATAAAGTTTGTGGCACGAGAAGGAAAAATTGCGACTCGAGTGATTGCTGCCTTCGCTCCGCTCGTGCCACAAACTTCATGTCGTTGCAATACACTTCTTGGTGCTGAAAATATCCCTCGTGTAATCACTTACTTCCGCGTGGGCCATGTAATGTACTATTAGGTATACCTATACCGCACTATCTATGTTGTTGTTTACGAAAACTCGTGTAGCATATTCGTTTTTCTATGTTCAAACAGATTTTCAAGTATGTTAATGTTGAGACGAACGAGAGCGTAAACAAAGTTCGATTGTAATGAGAAATTTATTCAATGAAGTTAAATTGGTATTTCCAGTAATCAATTTCGTGTTATTGCCTCGGATATAGTAGTAGTTCGATATAACCATCGAAAAATGTAATATTATATCGTCGTAAAATGCAATTTGTTCAACGGGCATCTCGTTAATAAGCTCGTTTCGTTGTCATTTCGGAAAAGTTTTTCAATATCCAGTTGATTATGGTCTGTGTCCCATTGCAATGTAATTTCCAGTAATTTCAGAGACAAAGTTGGGATATTTTGTAGTTGAACGGCTTTCAGTTCAATCGATTTAAACTCATTGCAAACTCTTACATTTTCAGAAAATTTGATTTGAAACAAAATCAAAAAGTCCCAACAACGAAACGATACATGTTCCGTAAATGTACTTCCAACTTCCAGGTTTATTTATTCTAGCGGGAATGAATTATCGCATATCGTTGCTCTAACAATTTTTTGTACGTCTACTTATGGACTGTAACTGAATTGTATGTCTTCTAATAATTCAAATAGTTCGTTCCACCGGTGGCAGCGGAACACAAGAAAATATCATCCCGTAACCACCCATATTATGTATGTTCGTGTGGAGCATTCATATTTATCTTTTCTATTTGTCTTAATGCTGTAGAGTAAGATTTATTGCATTTACTTGTGCTACATGACGTAACATACACTTCATGGTCTTTATTCCATCTTTGCTTTTATTATTATGTTTTCAATGTCACTCGATGATATTTCAATTGCGAATAAAAAGAAGAAATTGTGATCGTTGTAAACCGCACTTGTTTAGCTCCAATACAAACATAGTATTGATGGACTTAATGATCATCGGTTTTGATTTTATTGGAATTTGAACTGAAAAATATTTTTTCTTTCTATTTTTAGGATATATCAAATATGAAAAATGTAATTAGTCGTGTGAAAGGGAGCCAACCTGCACCAATACTACTAGTCGCCAATAAGTTGGATTTAGAATGCCAAAGAGAAGTTTCAACAGTAGAAGGTAAATGTCATTTGTCATTCTCTTAACCCAATGAACTATCTTATTTCTCACATATTCGATGCAAACCATTACTTATAGACTTATTTCCACAGCATACCTGTCGAATCTACCATTTTTCCTCGAAATAGGAAGCGTATCACAGTGTGTTAATAAGTAAATTAGATCTCAAAACATGACGTACTACTCCATTTAATCAATTAAAATAGTTGTACCTCTTGGTAAATCTATTACCTCTCACGTTTAAAGTATTTCTGTTTAATTTGAAATCCTAAAATCTTTTACTTCAATATTTCTTAACGATTTGCTATAAAAATAAGAACTAAAGATCGCTTATTATTGCAGCTGTTGTCGATAACAGATTTTTGACAGTCGTTTCTAAAAGCGTGGCCTCGAAGGCTCAGATTGGTCTTCGAAAATTTTGTAGAATGGCATATGATGTCCTTTGTAGACATACATTCGTATGGGACTTTAATGTCTTACGTTACAGTCGTCTTCAGGCTGGGTGAAGCTAGCTATGATACTGAGAAATGCTATTTGGATTTACTGGATATAAACCAGGGTGAAGTTATTTCATCAGAAGAGCGCAAATAATGAAAATTTACCGAAAAAATTGCGGCGCCTCTACAGACCGACGGATGTTTACTGTATATGCTGAGAGTGTTTGGTGTGACTTTCCTACTTAAACTCTAGTCACGGGAAAGTACTTTTCGCAGAGTTAGGCACCAACGCACTCTCAGCTATTACAGTAAAATATCGTTCATGGTACCTCAATACACACTCGATGATATTCTAATTTAATTTCAAATTACAATTTCAACCCAATGAGTAGGTGTGGGACGTTTCAAATAAGATGCAGGCGTCGCCGCTATGTTGTTGAAAAATTTATCGAACTGTCTGAGTCTCGTGGGTAACTTTTGCAGGAATATGTCAGAATATTTGCCACGAATTTTTACTACGAGTTTTACGATAATGTGTAGTAGACTGTGGACAAAATTGAGATAATTTCTTTGTCCGCAAAGCTTCGATATGAAAGTGTTTGCTTAATTTGTCCAAAAAAGTAGTTTCTACGTTTAATATGGACTTTTAAGCCACTAAATCGACGAGGGCTACCAAGGGTATCGTGGTACCAAGGGTGCGCTACAAAAAAAAAATCGACTCAATCTACACAAAGAAAATGGTTTGACAAGATCAAAAACAACTAAAGACTCCATTACATCTGAAGTTTCTTATATCGTCTATATAGTACCATGCGACGTGATTCGAAGGTCTGGTTATTTGGACTAAAGTGTCTTTCCCCACTGAAAGTTGCCATTTGACTCAGTTGTTGATGGCCCGTCCCACTAATCTGTGCTTCTTAGTGTTGAGGCTATCTATTTGACTCTTAATAAGAAACAATTTTCTTTTATTCCAGGAAATGCATTAGCCGAACAGTGGGACTGTCCATTTATCGAAGCGTCGGCCAAAGATAGAATAAATGTGAACGAAGTCTTTGCAACCGTGGTTCGAGAAATGAACATGACATCGGAGAAACGACAAAAGAAAAGCTATTGCTGTTGTACGCTATTATAGAAAAAATATTTTAGGAGCTAACAATTTTTTACATTATGCCCAAAACCTTAAGAGAAAAATAAAATAAAAAAAAAACAAAAAAAAATTGAAGGAGTAAATCAAGTCACGAATGACTACAAATTTATTGAAAGTAAAAAAAAAGTGAAAAAATGAGGAAAAAAACAAACAATTTAATGGAAAAATATAATTTTTAGTAAATTTTTAAACGAAATGGAATGGAAAATGAAATAAAAAATTGTTTAAACAGTGCAGTCCATGTAAAGTTAAAACATTGAAAGAAAAAGTCAAACCAACCACAAAATAAAAATTGAAAGAAAACTAAAAATTATAAACAAAAAAACGCAAAAAAACACACACAAAACAATAAACACAACAAAAAAATAGGACGAAGAAGAAGAAGCCGAAAAAGAAAATCACTTTTGGAAAGACATATACTATTATTAATTACCTAAAATAAAAACTGATGATGAGATATTTTAAGAATACGACTAGATGTAATAATGTATATTTTTATCATTAATTTCAACAGGGTGATTCAGAAACGATGAGTGTTTTGATATTGTTTGCTGTTACCATTATAAAGTATAATAACAGACACTGAATAAAAACGGAGCACACGGTTCAACTAATTCATATCCCATGCAAAATGACATCAAACAAACAAGCTTTGTCCTTAAAAAAAAAAAATTAAAATTATTAAAATTGAATCAAAATTTGAATTTTTTGGTGAGACGTCCAAAATGCTCATAAATGTCATAATTATAGTTGTCCTAACACCTATTGAATACAGGTGTCCAGTGAGTGTAAGAGCTCTATGCATAATGTCCTTTTTATTCAGTGAATGTTTATCTGAACATTGAATTTCGCTTGGTGCAAGTTGTCAGAATGAAAAGTTGTAAAGGCTACACCTAAATTGCATGGTCTAATCAACAACAATTGTTTTCTTTAATTTTGTTTCGACTTTTTTTTTATTATTTACTTAAACTTTGCTTTTATTAAATATTATGGAAAAGAAAGAGAGAGAGAAACATTACAGGGCTTTTTACAATATAATAATTAAATATTATGTCTTTGGCGGTCTAATTTTCGTTTCGTTTTCGTTCCAACGTTTTCATTTTGTTGTCTGATTGATAATTACATTTTCCATCTCTCGCTTTGACGCATTTATTTTGATTTACACGTGATGATGATTTTCTTTGTGAACTGGACTGGATGATGATGTTGAGTATTTTTTAAATGTAGAAGAGGCCGTGGAAGAGTATTTTTCTAAAAGCAGAAAAAATAATGCAAAAAATGATGAAAAAAAACTGAAATTGAACTGATATCATGCCACCCCGTTTGAGAAAATTTTAAAATAAAATTAATTGAATTTGTGTAAAATTATTTATTTTTTGATGATGAAAACGAAAGAGAATGGAAAAGACCCAGTCCCTTAGGCCTACACAGACATTCATATCTCTGAAAATCGTCCTTTTTTCTTCCAAGTTTCCATTTTCTTCGATTAACATGACCATATCGAGCAGATACAGAAAGTATTTAGTCTCGCACAAGCCGCGGTACAATAAACAATTCTGCCACTTCTATTGTAGAAACTGTCTCATCTGTGGTAGTGGTTTGTTCGCAGATTCACGATCAGTTAACGAAGCTTGTCCTTACCAGTTGCAAATAAGTTAGAGTATGAGAGTTTGCGACAAAAGAGTAAATATCTTACAACAGTTACCTCATACTAATGTTTGATACAAAGTTTTTCTTCTTCGTTTGTTTTATTTATATGAGACAAGGCAGTACAGCTCAGCACCAATTCCGTTGGTATTCGGTGAATATAGTACATGAGTGCATTTTGGCCCCATCGAAGTGAAGTACTTAAGATGAAAATACGATGAAAAATCGAGGGAGAATAGAAATTTGGATAACTTAACAATAACGAAGAATATACTGACATCTTCGCGCTGAGATGAAATTGTCAGTACCAGATGTGTTTAACCCAGACTGTGCAGTGTTTTGTTTCAATCTTTCGAATATTCCTTTCCCATACGCATTTTACATTCAAAGAGTCTAGGTCTAGGTTTGGCTTGTTGACGGTCGCAAATGAAGCAAGGTCAAGTGAATTATTGAGTCCTGTTTCATTCATATCGTCATCTGTTATCGACAGTGCCGGCAAAAAATAACTTTGATCTCTGGTAGATATGGTATAGCAAATCGTTTGTCAACACTGATGAAGTAAAAAAAATCACGCTAAGCGATACTTGAAACAAAAGAAGTAGAAGATTTAATTATTGTATCGCGATACGCTTGTCGTTTCCAAAAGGTTAACGACCGAAAAACAGTGATACCAATTTATATCCCAATATCAGGAGCTTCTGATTGACAAAACTTGTCAATTACATAAAAGTCAATTAACTTACACAATGATTTTATATCAAATCGAAAGGATTTGTTGTTGATCATTTACAACTCCTTTTTATTTAACGCGTCACAGTTTTATGATGATAAATCTATGACGGCCAAAGTATGAATAAAGACACCGTGATGAAGGCAGAAGATCTTTTTAATGATTAAATTCCCCGAAGTTTTGTCTGAATATGCGAAAATGTTTTTAATTACCGTAATGGCCAGTCCCGGGCTCCCATCGATTAATGCTGTGAAAAGAATGAGACAAATTTTTTTGCTGGGGAAAATGTATTATAAAAGTTCACACGCGTTTTTAAACTATTGAATTTGAGAAGTTGCTGTACGTGGACTGTTGAATTATTTAGTTAAAATGCATCATACTTTTTGAATGAACGATAACGCTTCCGCTTCAGTTTGGTTGCACACAGGCACCAAGCTTTTTATTTAAGTCTGCGCTACTAAAGTTTACGTAAAAAAATGTTGTTTTCCCATCAATTTCCATTTTTATTCTCACAATCTACGATTAAAAATAAGATAAAGTCGATCTACAAGTTAACATGTAAAGAAATTGCTTCGGAAGATGATAGAGATCAGGGTGCCGATTCTCGAAACATTCGTAACTTAAGAATTAGTAATGTGACAGTTTTTATGGGATTTTATACATGCAACTGCCAAATTACGAATAGAAGACGCAAAGGCGCAGATTTAGTTATTTACATAACAAAGAAAGAAAATTTAAAAAGTCCAAGTTTCGTGTGCAGTTTGTTGTCCGAGGCGTAGCCAAGGTTTATAGTCACAAAAAACGACGTCGTCTACCCCGGGTTAAATAATGGATTTTACACAATTTCCCTAGAGGTGTAATAGCTTATTTTCGACCGTAGGTAACCCAAAACAATGTACACAGATTTTCTAACGTCTTCGAAAGCATCAGAATATACATTTCAACGTACATTTTTTCGGAAATTCATTCATTTTTTTTCTTCAATTTTGTCACTGACAATGACATACCGGTGACATACTAGGCATGGGTGATAATGATAATGATTATCGATGATTATCGATTATCGATAATCGATAATTATCGACTTTTTTTATCGAAAATTATCAAAAAAATATCGATAATCGATAATTATTGATATTTTGATAATTATCAAGATATCGATAATTCGATATTTCGGTCTGAAATTCCGATATTTATCGATATATTCCGATATATCGGTATATTATCATGAATTTTCAGATAAATATCGAAATATCAATATTTTGATAATTATCGAATTTCGATAATTACCAAATTATCGATAACGATATAATTAATCGATTATCGATAATTTCTTTCGATTGATATTATTCATAATTTTGAACGTCTCGTATCCCTAGTGGCATACTCAATTCTTCCCTAAAATGCAATAAAAAGTGTGAACGAGCATAGAGATAAACGCTTTTCGATTATGTGAAGATTTCCAAATGGTGCATTTTGTTTCTTTTATTACACACTCATACACAGCAGTTTGTTTTTGTATAAGGATTCAAAATAGTTAAGTAATAGGGAAAACATTTAAAAAAAACGAGCAAAAATCTTGTACAGAGAAAAATATCAACGTAAAAATGTAACCAAACAATATTTAGTCAATAATTTTTTCGTTTGTTTGTTTTTATTTTCAAATTTATGTTTAAGAACGAAAAACATATTAAGGAAAGTAAAATAAATTTTAAGGAACATGTTAAGTTGACTCAATCGATTCTTTGGAAATTTTTCTTTTGTGTCGTACTTTGACCAATTACAATTCTTTTGAGTTTTTACATTTATAAAATGATAATGGATTATTATTGGACATGAAAACTAAAACCATCAACAGAATAAATCTTTTTATTATTTTTAACTGAAAGTCAAATGTGTTTCTTTATTCCATTATAAGGGATCATTCAAACATGACGCCCGCGCTTTCTTCAGTGCTGGCAGTAGGTTTGAATCATTCATAAGTCGATAAATATGCATTTTCGTGAGTCAAATGTGTGTTCTACCCACCCAAATATATCCATAATTAGAGAGTAAAACACGCATTAACTCTCCAGAACGCATATTTAGCGAGTTAGTAACGATTCAAATCTGCTGGCAGCACTGAAAAAATCGAACGTCACCTTATGAATGACCCCTAAAAGCTGGTATACACAGTTCATCTGATCATGCACCCAGGTGAAAACACATCTTATTAAGAGGTATCGATGCTTAACGGAAATTGTAGCCTATATTTAGGCGTTGCATGTCTTGTTTTCGGTGATATCTTTTCACAAGTATTTTGAAAAATGTCTGACAGAAATAACGAATAATGATCACGAATGCGTTAGTATTCAATAAAAAAAATTGATTTGATTGTAACAGTCTGACCAGTTCTGAGAAAAATCAGTAGTGAGGTCAGTAGTTTACTGAAATTTTCATAAAATGTTCAGTTCAGTATTTGGTCGAACCACCACAAACAAATCTATTTTTATTGAAAGCTCACACATTGGTGGTGGTTATTGTCGTCTCACATTTTTAGAAAAGGATATTTATGAAGAGATATCATCAAAGATACAGTACCATGACCAAAATTGTGTTAATAATACTTTCTCGAGTTGATTGTGAGATTGGTTCGGCTAGGATCAGTATTGATCACGAATAAAAGAAGCAATAATAAAGTATTATTATTATCCTCCGGCTAATCAATCGATAAAATTGTGTTAGCTTTCAAGAGAAAATGGATTTTGTTGTCGTAGTTTGAGAGCAGTTTATGAAAATTTCGTTAAACTGCTGACTTTTCTCAGAGCTGGTTAAACAACTACAACCAAAACTAATTTTTATTTAAGACGAATCGACACATTGCTAAGTTGCAGCCTAAATTTGTACCAAAAAATGATATTTTTTCGATGATACCTTCGTATCCGCGTCCTTTCTGGAAAAAGTGTGCCATCGTTTTGTGCTTAGCTAAAGCATCGATGTCTCCTCCTAATGTAGACTTTCCAGCTGAGCATCGGTGTACATAAAAACTATGATCCATTCTCTAGACTTCACAGATTGCTTACCAAAAAAAGATGAAATCTGAAAGATACTTTTTTTGATCGGGACTGAGTCTGAATTCAACGTTCCTCGATGGTGTTTTTGCGACTTTTTGAACGCTAAAAGATTTGATAAAGATGTGCAAAAGTCAGGTGGTGACGCACTTCCATTTAATCGATTTGATCAAAAAAAATTCTTGATTTTTACCGAAATATTTTGATTGCCCACCTAAAAAATTGGTAAACTAATTACGAAAATAAGATTTGCATGATCACCAGGGCGTTTAAGAGGCACCGATGCTTAGCTAAAATTGTAGCCTACATTTGTGTGTCTCGTTTTTTATTTGTGACGACATCTTTTCATGAGAATCCTTTTTGAAGAATATACAACCGCAATAACGATCACGAATGTGTTAGTATTAAATAAAAATTAGTTTTGGTTGTAGTCGTACGACCAGCTCTGAAAAAAGTCAGCTGTTCAGCAAAATTTTCATAAACTACGCTCAGCTTTCTCAGAACTGGTCATTGACCAGTGGTCAAACTGCTACAACCAAATCTATTTTCTGTCTAAAGGTAACACATTCGTGATCGTTATTACTGTCCTACATTTTTGAAAAAGGATTCTGGTAAAGAGATGTCATCGAAAGTGAACTAAAATCCAGTATTTAAAAAACGCCCAAATGTATGCCTTTCAGCAAAGCATCGGTGCCTTTTAAGTAAAAGTAGCAATTTTGATACGTAGAATATTGGCGAGGAACGTATGATTACCTCAGACCACTGGATATACTCAAATCTACTGGATATACTCGAGTATAAATTCGACCGACGCTATTTGCAGTTCCTGTAAATAGTCCTTCATGGAGACTATTTGCAGTAACTGCAAATATTGTTTCATGGAGACTATTCGCAGTAACTGCGAATAGCGTTTCATGGAGACTATTCGCAGTAACTGCAAATATTGTTTCATGGAGACTATTCGCAGATAAGACGAATGACATAACAAATACGTTGTATCATTTTGCGCGGCGCAAAGTGATACAACGTATTTGTTATGCCATTCGTCTAATCTGCGAATAGCGTTTCATGTAGACTATTATTCAAAATAATAATTTATTCCATATAGAAGAAAATTGTGTATCTTATTTAGAAAAAAAATTGCAGAAAACTTTTAAATAAAGTCACCTGCATATTTTTTCAAACATTTTTCAGCCAGTGGATCGTATTCATTTTTCAGTCATTTTCAACTATTTTTCAGGAAATGTATACTTGCCCTTAAATGTACGAAATTTCGACCTCGAATTTCTTCATTTATAAGAAAAACGTTCTGTGAATAGTCTTCATGAAAAACTATTTGCAGTTACTGCGAATAGTCTCCATGAAGCACTATTTACAGTTCCTGCGAATAGTCTCCATGAAGCACTATTTGCAGGAACTACGAATAGTCTCCATGAAACACTATTTGCAGGAACTGCAAATAGCATTTTCGTATAAATCTGCCTTTATTTTGTATGAAAATGCGGTGTAACGCGCTTACCGACATAATTTATTGCTTTCTACTGACGTAGCGATCTGCGTAACCTACATGTATAAGATTTTGGGTTACCTTTGCATGAAATCTGGTGCTACCAATTAGTGCTTTTATCTCTTAGACGTCATCATAATAAATTAATCTTCTTCGATATTTCCACGTAACAGCCTGTCTACCATATTTTAATCATTGAAAATGAGCAAACCAAAAACTCACATCAACAGTTTGCCGCCTTTAATTCTAGCAAAAGTTGTTCAATATCTGGATCATAAAACTTTGAAAAATGCGACATTGACTTGCAAAATGTGAGTGAACAGAATTGTTTTTTTTTTCCCTCTCAGACAATGACCACCCGATTCGTGATTTCTTGTTATTTTTTCAGGTGGAACCATTTAACAGTATCTGAAGGTCATTGGCCCTTAGAACTGGGCTACGATATGAAGGGTAAACTTTTGTGCAAGAATTCTAAAGATTCAAGCAATAAACTTAAGTTTATTATGGACACAAAGCGTAAATTTGGATCAATTCGCATGTATGGTAATTTCGGCGTTAAAAACCGAATGCGCGTAATATTCCAAAAACACGGGTGCAATGTTGCCGAGCTGAGTTGTTGCATTGGACAGGTTCAGAGCATCTTTGAATTTTCAAATCTATTGAAGCTCGCTCCGAATTTGCGGTACGTCTATATGTCAGTGCTCAACGCTCTAAAGGATAATGTGCCACTGAATTACGTTTTTCCGGACCTGAAAGAATTGAAAACCCTGAAGATTCATACTTGTGATCAACAGATCATTAAATGCTTTCAAACAGCAAAACTCACCACACTGATATTTAACGAAAAGAGAAGTCCGAAATATAGTCTCCCAATGGTCGAATTCCTTTCATCTCAGGATATGTTGACGTCATTAATCATTACTTACAGCTGCAGGATGCTGGCTGATATGAGAAGATTGAATGCTGCGATTCCATTTCGGCTGAAAAAATTAGCGATTTCGGGCACGTATGGTATAACTTCAAAAGCGGGCCACAGAGACTTATTGGAATTTCTCACAACACAGTCGCAAACTTTAGAACAATTTGAAATAGGACATGATGTTCCCCGTTATGTTTTTGAGTTATGTTTTTCCAGCATGGAAAATTTGAACAGTTTGAGTCTGATAGCCGATGAGATACCTCAGGACGACAACTTTTGCGAACAATTGATAGTGAATGAGAGCGTTATTAAGCTAGACTTCAAAGATTTTACGCTGCTCGATGGTGAACGCTTCGGAAAATTTCTCGAAAAGCTTCCGAACGTTCGCACACTTTCAACTTTAGAAGCTACAAATACGTTGGCAGTGGCACAGAATATGAAAAAATTGGAATCGCTGTACATTTGGATCGTTGATACAGCCGGTTCATTCGATTCTGTTCAATTCACCAATCTCAAAACGCTCCACATCAAAACTTTGTCTTGCAGAATCAATTGGAACAGACTCACTCAGATCAATTCTAGTTTGACCGAATTAACCATAGCGACAATAAAGAACCCGTTGAATTTCACCAGTGACGATATCAATGATATTACGACCAACGTTCAACTGGAGATCTTGAGGCTTGGTACCGGTTTTTGGGCGGACGATCGATTCTTCGATATTATTCGGGTAAAGGGTGGAAACTTGAAGGTCTTGCAGTTGATAAAGTCTTGCATTTTTCACGACCTGACATCAAATGAAGAAGTCAAAGTTCTTCAATTGTGCGATGAGATCAAATGTTCTAATTACATACATATGATGAAGATGTGATGGATAAGGTTGTGACTCTAATTCGAGCTCTAATTTCTAATTGAATTGTAAACGGCGTAATGTGTTCAATAATAATCAATGTAAAGCGCAAGATCGGCGTGTGATCTCACTTACCTTTTTTGCTTATTGACGAAATAAATTTTATTTAAGAAAAACGTTTTTTTAATACAAAACTTACGGACAGCAGAAATGACAGAACAGCAAAAGATGCAAAGAATCTGAATTTAGTCCAAGTTCGAGGGAAAGCTAAGGGGACCAAAATCAACCATTACTGCCTATCTGCGATTTTCTCGCAATATTTATTAGAAAAAGATAGGCAGCGGTTAGTACGGCAGTTAATACGATAATGCATCGATATGTCTTTACGTTAGCTTTTTAATTCAGTTATACCGAAGGGTGCGTCGCACTTCTTGGACTCAACTGTATGTGACCAAATGGGATTCGCCCCTCTACGGGATGCCTAACTTCAATTTTAGTTTATAATAGCTCCATACGATTGAGACCCATTTTATCCTTCTGATATCCATATATATTCTGATTTAGTATACATTCGGTCCAATAAGTGCGACATCACTCGAAGGACAACTGAAGTTTTAAAAAAATGGTAAAATTAGGTGAGCAGTCTTTCGGGCACATTATATGTGAAGGGTTTGTCTCTGTCGAGATATGAAATTTTGTCCAACAACATTCATGACAGGAAGTTCCTGTCACGTTCTTTCTGATACACTGGGTAAATGTCACTTTGATGCAGAATTTGAAGCATCTGGTCAATTACCAGCTGATGCTCATGCTACCCGCCTGAAGTAGTTGCAAAAGAAGTTGCAAAATTCGTAAAAGAAACACTTTTGCAACTACTTCAAACGACTGGGAGCAACCTGAAGTAGTTGTGAAAGTAGTTGCAAAATTTGTAAAAGGAAAATATTTTTTGCAACAAGTTTTGCAACTACTTCAAAAGGCTGCTCATGCTGGACCGATCAAAAGAGAGCTATTTTCGTAAATATGTACGACGCCTCAAAGAATATTTAACTGTGCCGTATCTTTTCCGCGGAACTGAGCGAATCCTCTCTTTTAGTTGATCTATTGTTGATATCAATAGATAAAGAGAGTTGTTCCTGTAGATATGTCTGCCGATGCACGGCTAACAATTAAATGTGAATCTCCATTCTTTATCATTGTGTTCAATTGAAGCAATGCCGTGCAGCGAGACTAAGCGAGTCCTCTTTCTTAAACGGTCTGATAGCTTATTTGTCGGTTTACTCCTGACTGTGGGTGAATAAACGGGCTCAACACTAAAATATTCAATATAGACCAGAGCATGAACACCAGCTGTTGTTGCAAGTACTGCATTCATTGTTCGTTTTCCTGAAATCAAAATTCATTCACTTTATTTTTGTCGCTGTACGGCATAGCCCCCACACTGACCAAAAATAAACTGGTTTTATACTAGCCTTCACCGACATAATTCAAAACTGACCCGTGCCAGACCATTCGATGGCATCTCCGATCTTGATGGTCAGTGCCACTTTTAGCTTTTGGGCGCCATCGGGCAATTGGAAAAATAGACGCCAATTTAGTAAAGCCAATTTTTTTTTAAGGACCTCGGGCGCCATTTTCTTCTGCTATCCGTCGGGCGCCACGGGCATTTGCCCAATTGGCCCATATGGAAAAGGCGGCACTGTTGATGGTTCCATCAAAGTTACTTACTCCAATTGTCAATACGAAACACTCACAGAAATATGTAGAGTTGGTAGAGTAATAAAATCCACTATCCAGCGTTGACAAAGCTTTATTTAAATAAATGGTCGACGGAAACTTACAAGTTTAACCAAGAATAATTTTGGCTAACGAAAACATTTATTTGTTGAATGACAATTATAGAAACTGGATGGTTAACTTCAAAGACAATCAAAATGAAAACGCATTCGAACACGTCCAATGACAAATTTCGACAAAATCGATCATTCAGCAAAAGTAATTTTGACATCATCAGGAATGAACTGGCCCAGTTTGTTTCTGATTCTCTTCATCTTGATGTCGTCGTTCACCTTCTTCATGACCACCTCAATCTTATCATGTGGAACAATTTTCATTGTTTCGGCTAGACTGACCAAATTATTCCATAGGGAGTGATGATCGCCACTTCCCTCGAAGCGACTCTTTTCATATACAATAATGTTGGCAGTGCTTCCACTCTCTTGCAGATTGGATATGAATCGTGCAACCATATCATCGAAGCAACGCAATTTGATCACATTCAAATTCTTTAGCAAACCGATTTTCGCCACATCAACACAGTGGCAATTGATGTTACACTGATTGCGTGACGATTCGATTCCGAGAGAACAACGTAGGAAGGACGAATGCAATAACGTCTGCAATTCAATGTCGCCATGGTCATCGCTTGACTTTACGTCAGGTTGACCGTTGCAGAAACAGGGAATCTGTTCTTCCACTTCCAATTCGTCCAAAACAACATCGTCGTACAGCCCCTCGTTTCCAGTTTTCGACATATCCATCACAAACGGGCAGAAAATTCTTACTCGGAGTGTTTTTACGTTGGGAAACATTTCGTGAATTTTGAAGTCTCCGGAGAGTGTGTTCAAGATCAGCTCCTGAACGGTTTCGGAATGGTAGCAATTGTCAAAATATTCGATTGATAGAGCTCTCAAATTGGTTAATCTATTCAGGCAGGTGTGTAAAAATTCACCTTTCTGCTTGAGAAACGGGTTTTCGTCGCTGACACACATTGGTATGATAACAATGGGACAGGTATCAGCAATCTCTCGTAAATCGAACGCGTCAACTTGAGCATTGTTGAAAAAAATCTTCTTTAGACTCGAGTTCAAACTGTTGATGACGTCCGTGGAGAATTTGGGATGATAATGTGTGGGCTCTACACATCCACACACTTTACCTTCGTAGCGTGGAGGGCGTTTGAAGGTTTCTTCGTAAAATTCTTCAGTCAGATGCAGCATCGGTCCGAAATAGAGCTCCTCAATTCCATCGAGACCAGCAATGAAAGTTTCCAGTGTTAGGAACATTGCTTCAGGGTTCGTTACGTCCACCATTTTCTGCTTGTACGTGCACTCTGCTTGTTCCAACAAATTTGCGTCGATCGTCAGTCGTTTGATGTTGCCACACATTGTCCTGACAAGTTTGAGAAACTCTTCATCGTAGAACAGCGGGTCAATCACAATATGAACAACCAGTAAGGCTATGGTCTTCAAAAATTTGATTTCACTCGATCTGTCCAGCGGGACGAAACGCCTTAACGGACGTTTTGTTTCGAATTCGGGATAATCACCAACTGTGGAGTACTGCAGTGAATCTTTATGCAGCAACAGAATTACGTTCGGTGTTTTATATTGTTCATGCTGATCGAGCGAAGCTGCCATTTTATTCGGCGCGGAGTCTGGATGTCTACAAATTATTTCCAGTAGATGGAATTATTTAGGGCGAGCCGTCTGGAAGCCGATAGAATTCGAATTGACTGTGTTGAAGCCAGACTTATATAGTGATTGGGAGAATCAAATTTCAGCAGCAGCTTCAGCAGTTTTTTTTGTTCACCAACTTTGTGAACTTCTGTTAATCAATTTGCATTTGCGAAATTTTTAACAATGGTCTGATTGGTAACTACTACAACAAAACAAAGATAAAGCAGACTTATTTCTATAAGTCGAATCCGCGCAAAAAATTCGTAAAATTCAGGCTGGGTAGTCACGTAGATATGGGATTTTTTCCGATTTTTTCTGAACTGTTACTCATTTTCAGACTTCAGGTAAATTCGGGTCAGATCAATTCATAATCCCAAGTCAACCTGAAGTCAGGTTCAGTGTTCAAGAGATACTTGACTTGGTTCGAGTCTCAATTTCTAACAATGAATGAAGCTTTGCTGACCGTATCAGCTCGGTCTCATGGTTGGCACTACTGGTACTATACATCATACAACTATTTACTTCTACGTAGAGGTAGCCACTAAGTTTCAAAGAGAGCCGACTTGTAATCGGTGAAAGAACTAGTGCTCAGTATCAATCATGATTTGCGTTTGTGCCTTGAAGTTATTCATTTATAAAACGTTATCAGTTCTCAGTACACCCTTTTCTAACGTACAGATTCGTATCGAGAATATTTATTTAACGTTTCATACTGCTATTTCGCTACAGCCAAGGACAGTCAAAAAAGTGTATTTTTATGATTTTCGTGTTTATCGATTTCAGCTGTTTTAACAATACAAATTTCAATGGCAAAACAGCTGAAATCGATGAAACACGTATAGAATAAAAATTCACTTTTTTGACTGTCCCAGGCTGTAGAGTGATAACCGAATATGTTACCAGACTGGAGAGCCGGCGACTTTTAGCCGCCTAAGGTAATATGATATCGCACAAAAAATAACATCAACACCCAGACTTACTGAACAATCGCAACAATCTTAAGCAGATAAAAAGATTTTTTTAATAAACAAAAATTGTTCATTTAGCCGCCGCCAGCCTACTTTTTTACCGGCGGCTACTCCTGGCCGCCGTCATCCTTTTTTCATCGGCTTAGCCGAGCTAGCCGCCAGCCGCCGACCTTTTTTTAACGGCTATACGCCGCCGTCAATTTTATCACGGCTCTCCAGTCTGTATGTTACTTTTTTTGATGAAGTTATTTTTAGCAGATTAACACAAAATCTTTTGTTTTATTAGCTGTCTTCTCGCACATTTTACTATGGCTATGGCCACAATCAACGCACTTCAAGCAAAAGTGGTACTCTTAATAGGGTACTGAAACTTGACAGTGCTCCATACAAAATTTTATTTTACACTGTAAAACGAGTGGGGATAAAATTTCATACAAAAAGTACTCTATTTGGCAGCTGTCATTAATAGCACTTTTGCTTGAAGTGCGTTGCCATAATGAACATATAACTAGTATTCAAAAGCACTGTTTTTAATGAAATCAAATAAATGATGTTTACAGCCTTGCAAACAGCCCAAGGAGTGGCTCCGTTTACGCTCCGTTTACGGTTTGAACAAAAGAAAAGAGGCGTGGTTTCGCTCAACGGAGGCTAAACAGCGTAAGTCGAAATCAAGCATAAAGTATGGTTTCCACTCAACAAAAACTAGTAGTAGTAGTAGTATTTATTTACAAAAACAATGTATTGTACAAATTTTTTTTAGTAAAAAAAAGGTAACAGCAATTTTCTCTCTCTTTCATACAACACAATCAAACAAATCATCAATTCCAGCGAATTTCTTCATTTAAGGAATTTGATTGGTAGTTAAAAATATTAGTAATTGCTTCAAGACAGCAAAAATTAAATTAAGTCATAATCTCATTTGAGATCGAATAATAATCAAAACAATAAATATAATTTCGATAATTTATCAAGCTGTTCTTTTTGCAACAGCCACAATTTCAGATTTTTTTTATATTTACTAAAATTTTGCAATTCAGCAATCTGATCAGGAACATGGTTGAACATACGTGGACCAATAAAACTAATTCCACTCATACCAATATTCGTTCTAGTACCTCGATAATACAGAGCATT
The DNA here is from genome assembly GCF_014529535.1 of Bradysia coprophila. Taxonomy (NCBI): domain Eukaryota; kingdom Metazoa; phylum Arthropoda; class Insecta; order Diptera; family Sciaridae; genus Bradysia; species Bradysia coprophila. The sequence continues at coordinate 1,224,789 of NW_023503509.1, read as the reverse complement.
TTGTGATCGCCTATAATGCTCATGCATAGTTCCCTCGAACTCGATTGTAGAATAACTTCTACCTAAGACCCTATTTTTCACAAACAGGCAAACCTGATAACAATACAATCCTTTCAACGGGAGCACTCCAGTTAAACCATACAACTCACTCGTTGAATACATCATCGGCAAACTATATATCGACTTCAAAACCCTATTTTGCAATACCTGCAGAGGTTTGAGATGACAAACCGCAGCAGAACCCCATAATATACACAGATAATTTAGATGACAATGAATCATAGAAAAATACAATAACAGTAATACTTTTTTAGGCAAAAAATATGAAAGCTTTCTCAAAATTCCAACTCTGACGGATAATTTAGAGCAAAGGTAATTTATATGACTTTTCCAAGTAACGTGCTTATCAAGAATAATTCCTAAATATCTAAATTCACTAACTTCGTCAATGTTTATTCCATTATAATTTAACAATATAACTGGTAACAATTTCCTCCTCGCACACATATTCATAAACTTCGTCTTCTGGACATTTAAAGTCAGCTTATTCAGTCTAAAATATTCGCTCAACTTATCTAAATCGCGTTGCGCATTTACTTCATTAACCTCATAATCTTTGTTCACATAATATAAAAAGGTGTCATCAGCGAACAAATTCGGCGCACAGTTAAGCCCTAAATTACCAATATCGTTAATATAAATCAAAAACAGAAGCGGACCAAGCACGCTTCCCTGAGGCACACCACAATATATACCCATCATCGCACTTGAGCTACCATTCACACAAACAAACTGCTTACGTTCCCTTAGATAACCCTTCAACAAATTCAATACTGGACCTCTTATACCTGCTTTTTCTAACTTATACAGCAAAATCGCATGATCCACAGTATCAAACGCTTTAGCTAGGTCTAGGAAAATCGCGAGAACGTAATTATCTTTGTCAATTGCCTGTATTATCTTATCCAGTAACTCTGTCGCAGCAGACTCAGTATTTGACCTTGAACGGAATCCATACTGGAATTTATAAAAAAAATTGTTACTATCCAAAAATTCCGTAATACGCCTATGAATCAACTTTTCCAATATCTTGTTAAGTATACTGCGTGTGAGAGCCGTGAGAGAGCGAGCTGTCAAGTTAACAAAACAAAAATTGAAATAATTCAATTTTGTCTCTCTCATGGACTCTGTCACACGGAGTACTTTTTTGGTAAGTGGAAATCAAATATTTGTAAATCAAATATAACGAAAAATACATTTATGCAAAATCATTCTTAGGGCTCTTCCTTTCATTTTTAAATATGCTGAGTGAGTATATCGCGTATATTCTTAGTATATCCAGTATATTCCGTATATCGAGTATAAGTATATCAAACAAAATGCCAGTATGTAGCTTGCGATCTCAGGAGTCTGGCAAGGTAATTAGTTTTTCAATAGGACTTATATCGGCTGATCGATAAGACTTTGAAATCATGTGCCAATCGTTTACAAAAACAAACCAATAATTTCCAAAGTCTTATCACTCAGCCAATGTTGGTCCTATTGAAAAACTAATTACCTTGCCAGACTCCTGAGATCACAAGCTACACACTGGTATTTTGTTTCATTTTTCTAAATGAGGCGGTTGTCAAACTCAAACGACTTATACTCGATAAACGGAATGTACGAAGATATACTCGATATACTGGATATACTCAGAATATACACGATATTCTCGATATACTCAGTATCCCAACAAAAATCTCTTCGAGAAAAGTGTGACGCAGTCTTTGAAATACAATTTCTAAAATGAATGATATCGGAGTTGACGCTTTCAGCTTCGTTACGCAAAAATTAAATTTTACACCCAATTAGTTCAAACAAGCTGGCTTAGGTTTTCTCATCATCTGCCGAATAATTTTTACAAAAAAAATTTAGACTGGAAACAACCAAAATTTTACCAAAAAAATCTGCGTCGCATGTGGCAGATAAATTTTCTTGCTGGTCTGTTCTTGAACATCTGCCACTTTGCGACTTTGACGAAATTCGAAAATTTGACGAAATTCGAAAATTTGACGAAATTTGAAAATTTGACGAAATTTGACGAAATTCGAAAATTTGACGAAATTCAAAAATTTGACGAAATTTGAAAATTTGACGAAATTTGACGAAATTTGACGAAATTCGAAAATTTAACGAAATTTGACGAAATTTAACGAAATTCGAAAATTTGAGGAAATTTAACGAAATTCGAAAATTTGACGAAATTTGACGAAATTCGAAAATTTGACGAAATTCGAAAATTTGACGAAATTTGAAAATTTGACGAAATTTGACGAAATTCGAAAATTTGACGAAATTTGAAAATTTGACAAAAATCGAAAATTTGACGAAATTCAAAAATTTGACGAAGAAAGTAATTCTCTATCTGCCACCATTCAAGAAATATCTCCAAAACCCCAATTGACCCACCCATTTCCAACTTTCGACATTTTTCACATATGCCCCTCTGTTCTACTCGTAAAACTCTGAGACTTTGCCGAAGAAAGTAACTCTCTATCTGTCACCATTCAAGAAATACCTCTAAAAACATAATTGACCCACCCATTTCCAACTTTCGACATTTTTCACATATGCCCCTCTGTTCTACTCGTAAAACTCTGAGACTTTGCCGAAGAAAGTAATTCTCTATCTCTCATAACCCAAAAAAATATTAGTTCTTTTCATCCAACGCTCGAGTAGCTCAAAATTTGGTCACTCTAATCACTCTAGCTCAAACGAATCTGACCCGATTTTTTTAATTATTTTTTTGTTCGAATCGTGTTACGAATACCTTTTATTTGATGGGTCGCACGCGTCTGTAGGTTTCAATACAGCTAAGCTACAGCCGAAAACGCGTTCCCGACCCTCGAAAACCACACTCAGAAACCACTTAGGCCAATAAAACAAAATTCTGGTTTTTCCTGGGGTAATGGCGTATCACATTTTCATTTTTATGCCCACCCTGAGGTTCCTGCAAAATTTCATGGAGATTGGCTGACTAGTTTCCGAGATCGACCGTCGATAGATAGACAGACAGATAGATAGACAGATAGATAGAAACATACAGAGTAAGTTGAAAGATTTTGATTGTTTGGAAAACGTTAATTTGGTGCATTTTCTATCAAAATGACCAACTTCAAAACGATGTATCTCCGGCAATTTTAAAGTTACATAGTCGATTTATAGCTCGTTTTGCTCGTATTTGAAGCACGAATAAGATAGAATAGGATTTGTGGTGATACAGGCCAAAGGAAAGAAACTTAAATTCTCGCCTATATATAGTTGCCGCGTCTCAAAAAAATTTCTTCGTTCTTTTTTTGGAAGTTAGACTGCGTCAAGTCCTCCGCTATCGCTTCGGACATGATATTTGTAAATGAAGGAAAGAGCCCGAAGGATTACGAATTAACACCTATAGTATTGGTACTATACTGAAATTTCGTGGTTTTACCCCACCCAAAGTGATATCAATGTCTAAAGAAATAGTGACACCGGTCATTTTACTAAGACTATATTATACCTAGGTTGGTATAATTACTCTAAGTCATTTTAGATACAAATTTTAAAAGGACATTTTCAATACCATAGCAAAATCCTTCTATCCTCCCTTCTCTGATATCAGCCAGATCATTCACTTATTTTAGTCATGGTCTTGTAAACGGCTGTCGTTTAGAAATAATCGTTACTGATTTTAAATACGAAACTATTATAGTTCTTTTCAAAAGAATCTTTTGTATATCGCAACGCAACCTAATATGTGATTACTCGTTCATCGCGTTGAGTATTTCAAAAATAATTCTTGCTTCTTACGCTCAACGATTCCGATTATTTTATTTGTTTTTGCGATAAAGCAAATGTTTGTCAACTCATTGAGCACGTCTATTTCATCAGTCCACTATAGTGACGACAAAAATAAGCAATGAACTCTGGCTAATGTGGTCGTTCATGGTAAAACAACTGAAATGTTTATATCAGTCTGAGTTGAAATTACTTTTTGGATTTGCTGAAAATATGGAATAAACAGAAAGAGAGTCAGAGTTGTTTTATTTTAGGGTCATGGCATCTTTGGGGGTCGGTACACCTAGTGAGTTAAAGTGGCATTGTTTCAAAGACTTTGAATCAAAGTGCATTGCATATGAAATCGTACAGACAACTGCGCTTCGTATACGAGTTGAATCAACTTTGTAGTGCGCATATTATATCAAGTTCAAGGGTTTCAAATGACATAGCAGACGAACAACGATGAATGTCTTTTAATAAGAATTAGTACAAAAGTTAGTTCGACAGAATTATTTTACGATTTTTCTTTTTTTTTTTTTGGTTAGCTGATACAACTCTAATGGTCAGATCCAGTCGACATTTCATCTGAAGTTGGCATAGACGGGGATGGTAATGATACTGGTGGTGGTATTTTAACTCGTTCTCGATTAGTCGATTTTACGTCAATGTGAATGGGTCGTTCACGATTCGAATGCATAAAGGACAAAGCTCGCCGAACCCGTTCACCATCTCTCGGTGGTGATATGACTTGTATCCGTGCCTCCAGCCGTTCCTTCGTCTCCTCAGAATGCAGTATTTTGAAACGTGCTTGTTTCAGTTCAAGGTCCAGTCGTTGCCGCTCATCTTCTACTTCCTTTAACTTCTGTTCGGCATCTTTTAAACATTGTTCTCTCTCCCGTTGGGTTATTTCGAATTGCAGTCGTTTCTCACGTTCCTTTTCAAGTAGATTTCGTTGTTCCTCTTGTAATTGCTCTAATTCTTCTCGTTTCTCCCATTCTTCGGCTAAGACTCGTGCTTGCAACGCACGAACAATTTCTTCGTCCCGTTTCGCTTGCGATTCTTCGGACAATAGGTTTTCGAGGGTCAATTTTATATCCTCTAATTCTGCTACTCTGCGGGAATCTTCTCGGGCAACCAATTCTAGTTCACGTGCTTGACTCTCTGCCGCTGCCCTAGCTAGTTTTTCCAGTTCCAATTGGGATTTCGCTGTCTCTGCTTCTTGTAAATGTCTATTTTTCACCAGTTCCTCCTCCATTTTAAGATTCTTTTCTTCATCCCGCTTTTGACGACGTCGATTGACGATATTACGCTAAAGTTTTTGAAAGATTTAGTGAAAGATAATCATCAGCACTCTCATAGAAGACGTAATTCATACCTGAAAACCCTCTTTGCCCATCGAATATGTAATTGCTAGTTGAAGTGCAGCGATCCACTGCATCCGTGACCGGTGATCTTGAGTACCCAACTCGAAATTTCTCTCTCCCGCTGATATAATAAACTTCAAAACTTTGTCTGCTTTAGCTGATGACTTGCTGGATGGACGAACCATGCAATTGGGATCGAGAATGATCGTACCACACAGCTCTTTTTGGTTCCGATTCTTGTAGTAATTGAGTTCACACGGTTGAAGAACGAACCAATACTCTTTCAGCGATGGAAGTAGATAGCCCCGACGAAGAAGATATCCCTTCTTAATCACATCGTTTATGTATGTTTGGTAAAGCTCTTCAATTGCTTCGTTCAATGCAAATTCTGACAAAGTTTTGTACTCGCCAAGATCCATAGAATGAAGAAACTCTTCAAACGATAAGTACCTCGGATTGGACATCAGATTGATGTATCGTTTATCTGACTCGAAATCCAATCCAGTACCTGTGATTAATTGTTGTAGGATATGACCTGCTTCCGATGAATGTATGAGTACCTTAGCAGATAAGAAAGCAACACATTTATTATTGGTTTATCGTAATGGTCATCATAAGTCCTAACCTGGCACTGATTGCTTTCATTATTCGATATAAAATCGCTGAGCATACAAAATATTCGAAACAATTTGTACAGGTAAGTTTCAGCTACTAACTTTTCGTAGGACGACAGAAACGTTTTGCGACACACCAACCAGCAAATCTGCATCAAAAGGTTCGAAAGTGAAATATTTTCATGGTATAATAGTACGTGTCCGTTTCCATACCTCTTCAATCTTCGACTCGTAGTTTCGAATATCGGCTAGTGTGGTGGTATTGGGCAGTGTAACAAAGACTTCTTGTAGTAAATAGTAGCGGAAGTGTAAAAAGTTCAAACGTGATGTTGATCGAAAGTTTTCAAGTCCTTTTTCGACGCCATACAGATCGAATAGGGAAGCAATGTTTGCTGTGAGAACCTAGAGAAATTTAGTGGAAAGAATGAAATTATTTATTCGAAATGAATCTAACATAGACTAAAACTTCTATTATTTTTATGGTCATCACTGTAGACCAGAGGTAGTGAAATTTCAGTATAAATTTGCTTCAGTTGTTTTTTAGCTGATCCACACATACAATCAAAACTGTTTATACGGTTGAAGCTGCTACACGCACGCACGTATAAAGGCGAATAAGAAGTTTTGATTGTTTCTGTGGATCAGCTGAGAAACAGCTAAAGAAAATTCATGCTGAAATTTCACTGCCTCTAACTGTTGCTGCATCGCATTATTCTTATCAAAATTCATACCGTCTCAAGAAAATTACCCTCACAAATCAGAAAATTTCCAAGCTCAGATTTGGTAAGGTACCAAATCTTTCCTCGTTCCTCCACCTTTCACGGACGGAAAGAATACAAATTCACGATGGGGTTATGTTCAAAACTTAAATAGAGTCGCGATACCACCTCTGATTTTTTTTCATGTTAATATTGAGGGACACGAATACTATAAGGAACCATATTCAGTTCCCGGATCCTTCCAGTCGTTTCGGAGAACCTGGAGAATCTGGAGTCGGTTAAGGCTGACCTCGCTAGCCGTTAGAGGAAATTTACCATAAAAATATGTGGAAATCAGCTGTAACCGACACCAGATACACGTAATTAATGTAAGAGTTGCTTCAAATAACTGAAACCACTTATTTATGAAGAATGGATAACAATTCCACTCATCCTAAAGGAACGGGCACTTGGAGAGAGATGGTAAATTGAAAATTTCGTTGTAGAGTGACCTTGCTGCAAACAAAATGTCGTAACAGATACTTGTTGTGAGGCTGTAATGGCAAGTGTGGTATCGTTGTAAAGCTTATACTACTGGCTGATCAGGCATTATTGCTTTGTTGCAAGATGTATTACAGAGGATGTATTAGGTGTATTACATAGGAGTTCAAGTTTCGCCGAGGATGATGAAAACACGGCAGAGTAAAAGTACTTTTACTCTGCCGTGATGAAAATAAACTTTTTCAAATATTGTACAATTCAGACAAATTTTGTAAAATCCATTCACAGCGTGCAACGCACTGCTCCTAGCATGAACATAAGAAATATTTGGAGGCTGATGAAGTCACAGTAGGCACTGCGTTTCTTTCGTGAAGATAGGTGACTTGTTTTAGTTGTGTGAGTTCAAACACACAATACAATCAATCTTAAGCGGTAGCTCTCATCACAAAAGCCTCCAAATTCGACGTTTGTCAAAGTAGTGTTCATGCTAGGAGCAGTGCGTTGCAGCGTGTCATCCTTTACCAATTTCGCCATTCAAAGAGTTTCAAACTCTCTTCATGTTGGACATATCACGATTTATAATTGTCGAAATTTCGACTTTAGCTGGCTGTGGCTACGTGGTCAGTTTGTCGAGGGAAGCCAGTTCAACAAGAATTACCTTAGAATTAGTTCCTCTATCCGTTGCGATAACAATCTGTATTCAAATTGACTCGTCGATCCAGCACAGCCATGAGTTCCATGGGTTCTCCGAAACGGCTGGATGGATCCGCGAACTGAATGTGGTTCCTTATAGTACTCGTGTCCCTCAATAAGAACATGAAGACTCTATTTAAGTTTTGTTCAACACCGCCGTGTATTAAATATGTGGTATCGGGGATACCAAGAAAATAAAAATTGGAAACTGATTGTGAATTTTCCATTTACACTCAAGATCGAGTTCTCATCTTTTCCAATTTTCACTTTCTCTATATTTCTCTGTATGGACACAAGTGTACCCTAGAATAGGAATCGTAAACGTAGCTATTTCGCGCTCCATGGGCTCCCTGGCAGCCGAATCTGTTACTTTATTTGTTTTAAGTATTTTCAACAGGTTTTGTCACGAAATCTTTTACTTAATTAATTGTTTCACGCATTTTGATGTAATAAGTGCATTTCCTGTAGCGTTCGTCGCTTTTTTTGTCATCAAACTCCTTAACAGATGAAATAGCTGACTAGGAAACTATGATATTAGGACTGCTCTTTATTAACCTTATGCTTGTGCCTGCTTCCGCAAAACATTGTTCATAATCCAAAACCGTCCAAAAATGTTCAATTTTTTGATCAGAGAGCAACATAAAGCGCACAAACTGTAACCATACTCAAAATGAGGTGTTTCATATTACATAAAAATTCAAATTAATGCAGCGTAGCTCCAGTATGCTAAATAGTAATTATAAGGAGAGTATACTTGAGAGTATGCCAAGAGACTAACTACACTATTCTTGAAACCTCCACTACTTGAGTTATTACTAGCGAAAACTGTTTTGACGAGCCATTTTGGTCAAAGGATGGACTGAGTCATTCGAAAAATTTAAGAAAGCGAAACGAATCGCCTTCCGTCCGTTTACAGAGCACTGATTCTAATAATGGTAAAATCATCACGTGAACTTGCAATGTCACTCTAATACTACGTCGATCCGCATAGTCTTTACACTACCATCGTCTTACCTTTAATTTACTTTTGTTAACCGCTCCCGGTTCTTCTTGTTGCAGCGCATTGAATGCCTGCCAAATTGCGTTCGTAACGTTCCTCAACAGTCCCGCCATTGAATCAACAAATGTGTACGATCATCACTTTCATTCATTTAAACTAATTTCACTATTTTCATTCAACCTCCTATAACCTAGTGGTATGCGCACTCACATATGGAATGTGGCACTGTGTCGTTTGTTTGTTGTGTTCTGGTTGTATTTTATGAAAGAAATTGCACTGTTGCAGATAAACTTCTTCACTTGATTAAAGTCTCTTGAATTTTATAATATTTTTTATTGTTTTCCACACGAATCGAAAATTCAAACTCTTTTTCAAAATTATACTGCTGCAACACACATCGCACATTATTATTATTATTATTTTGTTTGTGTGTTATATCTCTACTTTATCATGTAATAATTATTTATATATAGGAAACTATATAATGTAGAAAACGAGTTTTTTTTATATGGTAATCTCATGGAAACTCGTATTTTGCTGAGTGTTTTTTTTTTCATCTTTTTCTCAAAAAAATATTGTTTGTAGTTTCCTTTTTTGAAAAGATGTGAGTAATGAAATATATATCACCCAGCCAGACACATGCTCGGCTCGGCATGATCTCTATAACACTTTGAAGTGCATGTAAAATTGTTTATAATCGGCTTCATCTATCATTGGAAAATGCTTTTGCAAAGTGGATTGAAAAATCCAGGTCCATTACGAATGAGCTTTGCTCATTATACACTTGATCAATTTTTCAATTTTTATGGAAATAAAATCGCATTAAATGCTTCAAATTCCTTATGCGGTCTCATTGTATGAATATATTTCCTAACAACCTTCATAAAATTATTAAAAATACTTTCGCAATACGATAATAATTTTAATAAAGTTTAACTCAGTTAAATATGTGGCATTGATGTGCCAAAAAAATGGTAAAAATTTTGAGAGAAAAATATGTTTTGAGCAGAAAATACTTGAAAAGTTAATAGACAAGTGGATTCATCAAGCATTTTGAAGTTTTCATGTTCACAAGGTCGTTGCATTCATTGTCTGACAGAAACTTCCATAAGTTTAACAAAACCAATTTGCATTCAATTTGAATCGGTCAAAGTGAACCTCTTTGGAATGAATCTCATTTCAAAATTGAATTGGCGCCACTTGAAAATGACGGTGTGATTCTTATCATAGCTCATAGAGGTGACTACCTAGAGGAATTATGACCGAAATTCATTGAAAAATTGTATCACACACACCACTAACACGAAAACGTCAACTTTGCTTTGCTTTTGACATTATCAGTCCCTTTACTTTTGACATTAAGAGTCCCTTGTACTGTCTGTACACGGAGCTGTCACACACACATTCAAATATATGATTTTTCATTTTAATTTGTCAGTTTGTTCTATTGAGAAGGCCCTTGTCATAGCTATCCTTCATCTAAACTGCATCTTTTTCAGGGTATTAATATGGTCTCATATCGACAGAAGCTTGTGTAATGTCAATAAATTAAGGTATAGTCCACAGCCCACAGTCTTCCGAAATCGAACTCATTTTCCAGTAGACTTATTTATGTGGGATTATAAAGGTATTATTAAGTCATAAGTCAACCACCTATAAAGTGAAAGTTATAAGTTCATAAGTTTATAGGTCAAAAGTATGAACGTCGAAAGTTCTCGAGATGGGAAGATAGTGGATCAGATAGAGCAAATAAACTCTAGGAACCAACCTACAGTGATATCAATAATCACAAAAATTTAAAAGACAACCAACAAAATCATGTAATATCCACTAAAATCGATTAAAATCTTGAAGTTCTTGGACTAAGAAAAGATAGGAGCGACAGGAGGACGAATAAATTTTGCATCATAATGCCTAATGTAAAAAATCTGGGAAATACCATCGAAAAATGATGTTCCTGACTCCGTCGGCAGTTGCAGCTCTTCAGGATGAATAGCTATGGAAGCTTCGGAAAATTTATTCCAAAAGTCAGAAGAATTACAATGACCAAATTATTTTTCTTCGTTGACTATTTTTGACTCTTCTCAGCCCAAGAGCATCAAGATTTTGATGTATTTCACATGATTTTGTGGGTTGACATCTATATTTTTGGGATTATTGACGTCACTGTAGGTTGGTTCCTAAAGGTTAATTGCTCTATATGAGCCACTATCTTGCCCTTCCTATGATTTTAGACTTTTGACCTATAAACTTATGAACGTACAACTTTCACTTAATATGTGGTTGACTTATAACTTATGACTTATAACTGCCTGACTTATAACCAATACCCTCTCTAGCAAACAAACTACTTTTATTAAGGTGGTGAAAGAATCAAGTAGCCTTTGGAATTTATATGTAAATTACATAAATTACAGCGTTGTCAGTCAAAATGTAGAATAGTGTTTGTAGAATACAAAGATATTAGGTGTGAATTTGACACACAGTGCTGAGAGTTTGGTTGCTAGAGAGAGTATTGCTTATAACGTATAACTGACTTACTTATAAATTTGGATTTATAAGTTGAATTATAAGTTATACGTCATTTGCGCAAACTGTCTAGTTGAGTGCAAGATTTTTATCAATCTGAGTAAAGAGTTTTATCTTTCACAATATCATTCAGAAACTTTTTTTGGTAAAACATTTTCCCAAATTTTTCTTAATTTTACCAAAAATATAAAATCATTCTCAAAAATTTAGGAAAATGTCTTCTCAAAAATAGTGTCTGGTTTAATTTCTTTCTGAATCTATCATTTCATTGGTTTTAACATCCAATTTATAATATAAAAGAACGCTAGATAGAGCTGGTCACACTAATTTTTGCCGTTAGTGTCGATAACAGATGGGAGCCTTTAGGGAACCTTTATTGTACATGCATGAGTCATCTACCAATTACTCCGGAATTTTAAGGATCATCCGTAACGTGCTCTACATAAAGGTGTTGCATTTCCCGAACAACATTCTTTTAAGTCTCTAATGACTAATAAGTCAAAGTCTCTTTTCGGCTTGCTTCTAACTCTAACTAGCTGTTGACGAATGAATTATATCCTCGACTTTTATTTGTTTATAATGCACATAACACCAACGAATTTATTTTTCCGATTTGTTTACATTTGTTTTTGGGAAAACAGTAAAATCATTAGTGAATTTCCATTAATTTTATAGTAAAATGTTAATCAAAAGTCTTTTTTAAAACGGATTTTCAGTCGATTTTTTTTGTTAATTATTTTGAATCACTACGCACACATCACCACACTACAACATCACCCACAATTCCATTTAACATCAAGCAATGGTAAAGACAAAAAATAAGACGCGAGCTGAGACAAATTTTTGGTGAATGAGTTAAACGTAACGATCACAAATGAATAAACTCAGCCAAGTACACGTAGAATCTTTGAACTGTTAAATATATTGAATGGGTTGAGTGGAGACAAAAATTTCAACTTCCAGTCGACTCTTTTATGTCGCATATTCAGTTCGTATAAGTCGTATGAGATTTATATGCACAAATTTTGATCGGATGTACGTACATATATAAGACATGACTCATTTCAATAAAAAACAAAATTAAATAATTTCTTCGCTAACATGAGAGGCAATGTTGAATGCATTTGTACTTCTGTCTGTGTTATTGTAAAAAAAGCAAAGAAATTTAATGGAACTGAGTGGTCAGCAGTCACTTAGTGAGACTTTTTTTGCAACAAGTATGACTAGACTAGACTACCTACGGACCGAACAGGTTACAAATTCTTCGAAAGAAGCGTCAATGTGGAGGTTTATAGTTTTCTCTTATGTTAAAATAAAATATGTGAAAGAGTTTGTTCCGAACACCAAGCTGTACTTTAAACAAAAAGAAGTAACAGACGACATAGGCTAGGTGGTTGGGAAAATCTTGATCTGTGTAATTTCAGTGTTAAATTTACGATTCAACAGTCACGAAAGCGCTGAACTTTAGTGGGATAAACCGGCAAACCAGAACATGTAAGGCTTATAAATTCCTGCGTGAAGAATATTGTACATTCTGACAAGACACGCTCATTTGATTCGGGCACAGTCCTCAATTTTTAAATGCCTTCCTCTGGCATTTTTTCGATCCAAATGTGTACGTGGAAGATCAACTACAGAAACTCGCTAGGGAGAGTTGTAAGTTTCACTCTCGAAATGAGCGGAAAGTTCCCTCTCTCACAAATGATAAGTGTCACCAGTTATTCAGCAGACTGTCGATAACAGATGATTAAACATTCTTCACAAGTTGAGTCTCCTTTCTACAGGAAAAAGTCTTTGGTTCGATCAGTCGATCAACTCACCGATTTGTGCTGAATGTCATTTAATGACGACAGTTCTGTGCACAACGTCAAAGAATTGGTTTGCCATTTTTCGTGTAAGACTCATCCAGTAATTTAAACACATAAAATGAACAGCAATAGCAGCACGCGTCGGTGTTCGAAGGACAACATTCGCGTACGCATGTTGCTGGATAAAAAGTGAGCAAATGTGGAATTCACAGCACAGCCATTTTATTCCTAATATTTCGTTCTTTATTGCCAGATTTGACAGGGATTCATCATCGTCATCGGATTCCGAATTCTCTGATAGTTATGATAGCCGTCTGGATGATGACTTCAATGCGATGCTTAAACAAACAAAAATAATAAAGAACATCAAGGAAGAGCAATTGAGCGTGCTGGATCCTGACGATATGGAAATAAATGAACTGCTCCAGAATTGTGAAGCTGTTGTTAAGCACGAGTACAGTGATAGGCAACAAGAAACTACAGATAACACTCAGCAGAGCAACATAACGGCAATAGAAAACGTGATTAAGCCGGAGAGCTCTTTTCGAAATATGTCGCCTGGGAATGATGATGAAAATTATCAGTACATGAATGATGAAACGATAACCGCGAGTCAATTATATGAGGAGAATGAATTACATGAAAGTGAGGGACCAGTTGAAATGTTGGCGGCTCCATTACCGACCGAAGAAGATGGTGTCACACCCGACAATTCTCTACTATCAGAATATGATGAATATGGAGAATATAGTCTTGTGGACTCACCTCCGTCGATTTTTCATTCGACCGCAAGGCTATCGAGGATGCCAGAGGAATTAGTCTTGGATGACAGTAGCTGGACGGACTTTGAGTCAGATGTCACGGATACAAATTTTACCAGAAGTATGAATTAGATTTCTTTCTTGTTTTGTGTTTTTTATAAATAGATTTCAATCAAATAAAATGTGCAGCATTGAATAGTATGATAATAATGTCTCCTGCCTTCAGGGAACAGAAAATTTTTCTAGTACATTTTGCAGTTCCTGTTTGGTTGAGGATAGATTGTTACACCTTGCCAATGAGCTTGCGTGTTACATTCCCGGTGACTACAAAATATATTAATAATATATTAATGTGTTGCTCGGGGTCTTCTAGATATGATTGAGTTTGGTCTTCCTTGATAACAATATAGTCTCTTTAGAGTGATATCAGTATGGGAACTTATAAACGTCCACGTAGATTTTGCGCAGAGGGAGAATTCTATCTATACACACGTGAAATATTAAAACGAATACCTAACACTGTGAAGTAAGCAGGGCAAAAATTGAAAAAAAAACAATTTTGTCTCTCACACGGAGTACTTTTTTGGTAAGTGGAAATGAAGTATTAAGCATGAATCGCACTACATTCCGTTTACTCACCGTTTACGATATAACAATGGAAAGAGAGAACAATTTCATCTTTATTATGAAATGGGTGAGTAAACGGAGTAAACGATTAAAGCACGAATCACACGAGCTCAGTTTACGAAAAAGTTCTCCGTTTTCATTCCGTTTTGCCTACGTCGTCTTGCCTCCGTTTACGATCAAAAATTGAACACGATTCAATTTTGTCACTGTAGTAAACACAGTTTTCTCTCAAAAATTCATTTTGATTCACTGGCTTTTGTTTAATTGTCGGATAAATCGGATTCCTAAATGGAGTGTACTGTAACCCATGCTTTAAGTATGGTTTCCATTTAACAAAAAGTACTCCGTGAGAGAGCGAACTGTCAAATAAACAAAGCAAAAATTGTGTCTCCCACACTGAGTACTTTTTTGGTAAGTGGAAATCAAGCATTAAGCTTAATCCGAACTTCACTTCGTTTACTCTTCTTCTCCGTTTACTCACAGTGTTAAAAAAATAATGAAAACTGCTCTTTCCTTCTCTTTTCATTGTCGTAGCGTAAACGGTGAATGAACGTCTTTCACCGTTCTAGGGTGGGTCGAATTTTACATTTTATTTTATGTTAAAACTCCAGAGAATCTTTTATGGAAGAAACTTTTTTATTAAATTTGTCTTTCTCATGCTAAGAGTAATTATACCTTTCATAATCGAGTCTTTAACTTCCCAGTACAACATTTGTGTCTATCACAAATTAGTGTCATCAACACATGGACAACAAGAATACTTTAGACAGCATTATTGTTATCCAGTGTAGTTGAAAACGTGGTTCAAAATCGATTATCAAAAATGGCAAGTAAAAGACTCGATTTATCAAAGCTTAGTTCCCATGCCTCAAAGCAATTTTGATTGTGGGTGTAGCAGAATGAGGTTGCACTATAGTCAAGTTAATAGCTATAGCTAATAGCTAATAGTTAATAGCCCCGACCATGGTTCAGAAATCTTACCCAAGCAGCCAATGCTTGGAGTAAGGATCACTTTGACAATTTGTATGGCAGAACACTGAGTTTGCTTCGAGAACATTTGTAAGATTTCCGACCCATGGCCCTGACACGGATTGATAAGCTTTTGTGTGATAAAGTACCGTCGTACGATTCTTGGTGCATAAATAGCTAATTTCGATGCCTTACGGCATAAACCATGGCATTGAAAACCGGCGAATGATGCATCATTTTGCTGCCTTTGTCTGATGGAAAATCTTTTATTTCCTTAGCAAACACCTTTGCGAAAGCGCATCACTTATTGTCGTAGTCTCGTTGTCGATAGCACAGACGATAATAGAAACGACTGACTGATTAAGTTCCTAGGTTTTTATTGAAAATTCTTTTCTTTTAACCAAAAGAAAAAGTTCATTCATAGTGCTCTACATCATACACACAACATCGCCCCACGTTCACTCAAAAATAATTTCAATCGAACATAATTTATGTTTCGGTAGCGCGATATTTTCTCTTACTTTCATCTAATTAGACAAATAAAAAAAAAACAGAAAAAGGAAACGAGAATGGATCTAGCGATTGACTATTCAATTCTTATCTTCTTTCTTTTGTTCGGAACTCGAAGATTCGTCCGTTTTCGATGTTTGGTCAGCGTTGGAACTTTCGCGTTCCGAAGCCATCTGCAAAAACGAAATTATCGAGTAAATTAGATGATTCTGACGATCGAATCAACCGAATTAACAGTAACACGTCCGTAACATCACCGGCCAAGACACCACCTTGTACAGCAGCACCAATGGCCACTGCTTCATCTGGATTAACTGCTTTCGATGGAGTTCTACCGAACAGTTCCTGGATTTTTAGAAATCAACTTTAACCATTTTAAATAAAAATTCTTTCATTAATTACACATAAACGGTCTCTACGTGATTACACACATTTTCTAAGCAATTTTCTAACACATTTTTTATTTTTTGAAAAGAAATGTCCCGTAATTTTAACACTGACGATACTGACCCATTATAAACGTGAAAGTTTATGATATAAATTCAGCCAACTGATTGAATTCTCCGATCGTCAAGATTTCTAATAAAAAAATCATTCGATCGAAAAGGAGAAAATTAGTTCAATTTTGAGGACAATTAATCATTCGCATTCAGGACTTTTTATTTTATTTCGATAAATTATGATTTTATAAGACAAAAGTACTTCTACG
This sequence comes from Bradysia coprophila, assembly GCF_014529535.1. Classification (NCBI taxonomy): domain Eukaryota; kingdom Metazoa; phylum Arthropoda; class Insecta; order Diptera; family Sciaridae; genus Bradysia; species Bradysia coprophila. Next base: position 1,208,208 of record NW_023503509.1, on the reverse strand, counting down.
GCATGGGTAAATATTGTTTTAATTTTTTTATAAATCAAATTGAAACTACATATTCAAAGTATTCGCGCTAATATTCACTTACTGCATAGCAAATGGTACCAACCAAAAAAATAAAAATTTCATAAATTCCATACATTTCAGTAGACAGCAAACTGACAAGGTGCTGACAAGGTGCGATTTCGCAGTCAGTGCAAAAATGAATTAATTTTAATTTTATTTTTATAAAACTAATTTGAACGCGTAGATTTTTTTTAAACTTAAATTTTGAATGAACATAGTGTCTTTGATCATTTAAAAATAAAAAACTTTTTGATGCGAATGATCAATTAGAGATTGTTTGCATGAATTGTAAATTTCAGTTCCATAATTGTGAGCAGTCTTTTTTGTCGCATTTAAAATAAAAATTGAAGTGGAAGATTTGATGTCAAATACATGAAAATAGTTCGATAAATAGTTAATTTTGCAAGAAAGAAATGGTTTAAACCAATTTCGAAGAAATGGTGAAAGTGTAAATTTCCTTCGCGCCTACATTTCAAAATAAGTACGAAAATACGTAAGTACCATAAATCTAAGGTACTCACGCACACAATTGAATATTTCGTATTTGCTTTTGCTTCACCGCTTGAACAAAACATTTACATAGAAGGCCTGTCTATCCCACTATAATGTCATTGGGTCGCATATAATATCCCGAAAATAATGTACAGAGACTTCTGATTACGTTGGACCGAACAACCAACATCTTCTTTCTTCTCGAAGGCATAATGTCTATCAATTATGATTGGATTGAAGTGCGTTGGCTCATGGTAAAAAATTTTATTCGCGCAATTAAAAACTCAGCGCACTTTAACCATCCAATTGATAATGACCTAGTTGAAATAATCTGGGACGTTTGCCATATGCCATATTGCCATATTTGCGATATCTTAAAGAAACAGTTGATTTCAAGATTCGTTACTCAAGAAATGAAAATCGAAATCTGATTGGATATACCATCCGGTACTTTTTGGAAAGTCTTTTTAGGGATATTCGCGAGTCAATAGAAACACTATTCTTGAAATTGCGCTTTTTTATTTATATAACCGACCACGGTTTCGATTGCCAAGCAATCATCTTCAGGGTTCTTTTAATGACTAAAAATCTAAAAAATCTCTGGGTAATCATCTTATCACATCATGTAAATAAAACAATAACAAAATATTGGATCATCTGATTTTACGTTACTCGTCTCATCATAACAAACAATATTCTCAATTCATAACATAAATCAAATTACAAACTCTTTCTCTCCAAAAATTCATCATACCTACACACCACACCGTTGTCTTCTCACTCTACTGACATTCATAAAACTCTTCTATGCTCCTTTCAGGCGTGTTTTCCGTTAAATCAATGATGTGCTCGTTCGTTTTCCTCTCTACTTTGCAGGGCCGGATTAGCATTTACAGCGCCCTGGGCAACGAGCCTTGCAGCGCCGCATGAAAAATTTATTAAAGAAATTGTTTCCTACATTGTCAACCAAATCAAATAAAATGTTTTCAACATTTTCCTCAACAATATTATTTTCTAAGTAATGTGTAGTTAGAAACGGCGAGCGAGGCGAGGTGGCAAGCTTATGATAACATATAACCATATATGAATGAGAGATATATGATATAACCAGAGTTTTCGTGATTAATTCGCAAAACTTTCCCACAAACAAAAATCAAGTAAAGTTATAAAAAGGTTTCGCTCGTATTTTTCGGGATTTTAAGTTTGAAGTTTGTAGAATGAATCCGAAACAATTTTTTCTTGAAATTCTTCTTGAAGAACAAATCAAATCAAACAAATTTATTTAGCAAATAGCTATTTTCAAATACAAAGTTCCATAATCACAGACATTGAAAAATGAACACTACAATTCAAATTTACATCACAATTCTATAGTTTCATTCAGGTGTTCTTTCAATTTACACTCGAATGTCCTCTCATTATTCTCACTTTTCACTTCCCTTGGAATATCGTTAGAACATGAACGCGTTGTGAGGAAAAACCAAGAAAAAAACGTGAATTTTTGACACAATATTTGTGATACTGTTACAGTTTTGTTACAATATTTGTGATACTGTTACAGTGTTGAACATTGGGCATAACATGTGTTTTAAAAACCATGTTTTTTTTTCATTCCAGTGAACGGATGGAGTCGTGTTCTAAAGGCGTTTGTTCGGAAAAATGCTTCAGAAAACATATCACACAAAAGAAGAGAGAATGCGTTTCATTTGAACAATTCGAAGACGCGAATACGTCTCCCGAGCCGTTAAACACGCCGCCGCGAATGGAAGTTTTGTTTACTGAAATGTCGGGTCCGACCGAAGAGTCCAATATGTGCGTGGAAATTAATACGACAAATTTAACGCCCGAACCGCCATATGAAGTTTGCACGGAATCGTCAGACTCGAATAATGGTTACACCGAAATTATCCATGGACAGCCCGGAACGTCGTCTGAAGTGTGCACTGAATCGTCAGACTCGAATAACGGTTACACCGAAATTATCCATGGACAGCCCGGAACGTCGTCTGAAGTGTGAAGTGTGAATCGTCAGACTAGAATAACATTTACAGCGAAGTTACCTATGGACAGCCTGGAACGTCGTCTGAAGTGTGCACTGAATCGTCCGACTCGAATAACGGTTACACTGAAATTATCCATGGACAGCCCGGAACGTCGTCTGAAGTGTGCACTGAATCGTCAGACTCGAATAACGGTTAAACCGAGATTATCTATGGGACCGTCAACTAAAAATAAGTCCTCGGAAATGTCTGATCCGAAGTGAACGTATTAAAATATTTGAATAATACCAAACCGTGTTGTCATCTGCAATACTAAAATGAACAAAGCTGTAGCCCAAAGCCCGTAGACGTTCTTGACTCTGTGTTAGATCGTAAAATTAGATTTCGCCTTCAGCATTTTCTATCACTCTGGCTGCATTTCCTTCCATTACAGCGACACAAGAATTTTTCTTTACGAAATCGAGTTTGCACACATTTCCAACTTTAAAAATGCTCTTTACTCCGTTTAAGTATGGTTTCCACACAACAAAAAGTACTCAGTGAGAAAGCAGTGAGAGAGCAAGCTGTCAAGTAAACAAAGCAAAAATTGAAAAAAAAATCAATTTTGTCTATCATACGGCGTACTTTCTTGGTAAGTGGAAATCAAGCCTCACTCTTCTTCTCCGTTTACTTACCGTGTAAAAAAACAATGAAAACTGCTCTCTCTCTCTCTTTCTCTCTCTCTCTATCTCTCTTTCCATTATTGTAGTGTTAACTGTGAGTAAACGGTGTCTTTCACTGTTATAGGCTCTAAAATATCGATTTTACATGCCTGAATAGGTAAATCACATAGAGAATTGGACTGTGATCAATGTCAAGGTTGCTAACTTGCGGTCTACCCACCGCTTATTTCCTTTATCGGCTTTAGATAGCTTGTTGCCAATAAAAATTTCACGTTGTCTCTTCCATGGACGTTCATTTCCGCCATGAGAGGTTTGACGAATTGTACAGTGAGTAAATCTCTAAAATGTTTGATTTCAGTATATTTAGCTAATCCTTCTGTCACATCTTTTGACAGCTTTTTACGTTTTAGTACGTTTTCTCTCCCAGTAGCAAAAACCCAATCCCAGCAAAAAAGAAACTTTATCGAATGCCGCAAATGCATTTGAAAACGAACATTCGGTGAAATACTTTTTTATCACACCAAATGTTTATCATTTTATACAAATATGTTCATCTTTATAATAACATCGGTAAAAAAAAACCTAATTTTGTCATGCAAAAATATAGATAAAAATTGACAAATTTATCAACCTCAAAAATATGTTGTCGATTTATATGCATTTTTTATGCATAGCAAAAGAAGACAGGAACAAGCAACGTAATATTTGTCTTAGGGGCCGTTCATAAATTACGTAACGCAAAAATCAACATTTTTCAGACCCCACCCGGGTCTGTAACGCTAAAAGGGTCAAGTTTGACCCAATTTTGTTAGAACCGTAACGCTTGCCTCATACCCCCCCCTCCCCCCTCTAGCGTTACGTAATTTATGAACGGCCCCTTACAAGAAAGTTGAACTTTTATGTGAGACAAAATATTACGTTGCTTGATCCTGTCTTCTTTTGCTATGCATAAAAAATGCATATAAATCGACAACATATTTTTGAGGTTGATGAATTTGTCAATTTTACTTTTGTTTTCGAGATCTCAAAATTGTTTCTTCCCCCGAAGTAATCCATGAATCGTCTGTATTCAATTCTGTTTGCATTCAATGCAACTTTTTCTAAATGCAAAAAGAATTCATGGATTACTTCGGGGGAAGAAACAATTTTGAGATCTCGAAAACAAAAGTAAAATTGACAAAATCAACCTCAAAAATATGTTGTCGATTTATATGCATTTTTTATGCATAGGTAAAGAAGACAGGAACAAGTACCGTAATATTTGTCTTACAAGAAAGTTGAACTTTTATGTGAGACAAAATATTACGTTACTTGATCCTGTCTTCTTTTGCTATGCATAAAAAATGCATGAGAATCGACGACATATTTTTGTGGTCGGCAATTTTGTCAATTTTTATCTATATGACAAAATTAGGTTTTTTTTTCACCAATGTTATTATAAAGATGAACATATTTGTATGAAATGATAAACATTTGGTGTGATTTCACCGATACTTCGTTTTCAAATGCATTTGCGGCATTCGATATAGTTTCTTTTTTTGCTGGGATTGGGTTTTTACTACTGGGAGAGAAAACGTACTAAAACGTTAAAAGCTGTCAAAAGATGTGACAGAAGGATTAGCTAAATATACTGAAATCAAACATTTTAGAGATTTACTCACTGTATGCTGATATTTTATAGCACAAAATTATAGTCAGCCTCGGCCCCGATCATGGGTCAGAAATCTTACCAAGCAGCCAATGCTTGGAGTAGGGATCACTTTAATGACAATTTGTATGGGAGAACACTGAGGGAGTTGCGGGAAATGACGCAATTTAACAAATTAGAAGCATAAATTATTACTTTTTAAATTTCGTGTTCAGATTGTTACATATTCAGTTGCAAACAGAATTTGGTAATCATTCGTAAATTTACAAAAAAACGCCATTTAGTTTTGTTTAACCATCTGCTAAGGAATACTTTACGCTGCAACAATCCATTGCTTAATTAGAAAGAGTGGATGTGAACTCGTTTTCAGAGGTCAACAAAGGCTTGAATCAAACAAAGACATTAGCCACCCTAATGTTAACTAAAACATTAACATTCGTTAAAATTTGAATAAAATTAAAATGATTTTGTGTTTTATCACAACATTACTTCAAAACACAAAATTTATAAACAGAATGTCCTGTTTATCGTATCTACATTAATTTAGTTTTTATTCGGAATAATTACGCCTTTTTTAGATTTAGTACTTTTCTCATCAATTACAGCTTAATTTTGAATTACTTCATCCGATCATATAACAATTAGTCAAATTTTAACGTTCAACTTGACATATAGCAAATTTGAAATAAATATTTGACGTTACCTTTGTCGTACATTTAAAACAAATTTGATTTACATTTGTTGCATTTGCGTTTGCTCCAAAAATTCAAATGGCAAATTTAACCAAATTATGCAATCTATGATATATTTCTGGGCAAATCCCTATACTAGAGGAACAGGAGTTTGTAAATTTGCTGTCCTTGTAATGAAATATAATGTCGAATTGAGTAACTTTGCCGAGCAAAGTTTGGAAAATTTGTCTTTTTCGTGCAAATTTGCAAGGTTTGGCTGGCAAATTTATTGCATTTTTTAATAAGCTCGTTTATTTTCTTCACAAATCACACTCACTGTCCACTTAAACTTTATTGATTTGCACAGTTCTTAACGAAATACCAAAACAAATGAACAAATTTGCGTTTTTAAAATTGTGGAGTCAAAGTCTATCAAATTTGAAAACGATTTGTTTACACAAAGTTACTTCAAAGTTAATGTCAAATTTGATTTTCAAATTTGTCATAAAGGCAAATTGTAGTTCAACGTATGGTTACTATGACTTTGTGAGTAATAACGCAGTTTTAGTTAATAATATAAGGCGGTTTCATTCAAAATGGTGTAAGCTGACTGCAATATGAAAATCAATTATTTGGATCAAAAATTAAATGTTATGTTGAGCCTGAAAACCAGAACACTTGGATATTGTATTTATTGAGTTTGTGTTTTGAATTATTGTTATGATAAAATACAAAATAGCCAATTCATTATTTTTCATTTGAATCTTACGAATTTCGTGGGGTGGTGTTTGATTCAATTTTTTGTTGACGTGTAAAAACGGGTTCACATCCACTCTTTCCAATTATGGAATGGATTGTTGCAGCATAAAGAAGTCTTTAGATCATGGTAAAAAAAGTTTAAATGACGTTTTTGTGCATTATTTTGCAATTTACGAATGATCATAGAATTTTGTTTGCAACTGAATTTTAACCAATTTGAACACGGAATTTAAAAAGTAATAATTTGTGCTTCTAATTTGTTAAATTACGTCATTTCCCGCAACTCCCTGAGTTTGCTTGGAGAACATTTGTAAGATTTCTGACCCATGGCCCCAACTCGGATTGATAAGCTTTTGTGTGATAAAGTACCGTCATACGATTCTTGGTGCATAAATAGCTACGGCATACACCATAGCATTCAAAACCGGCGAATGATGCATTATTTTGCTGCCTTTATTTGATGGAAAATGTTTTATTTTCTTAGCGAACACCTCGCTCATTGCTGTAGTCGTTGTCAATACCACAGAAGATAATAGAAACGACTGACTGATTAAGTTCCTAGGTTTTTATTGAAAATTCTTTTCTTTTAACCAAAAAAAAAGTTCATTCATAGTGCTCTACATCATACACACAACATCGCCCCACGTTCACTCAAAAATAATTTCAATCGAACATAATTTATGTTTTGGTAGCGCGATATTTTCTCTTACTTTCATCTAATTAGACAAATAAAAAAAAAAAACAGAAAAAGGAAACGAGAATGGATCTAGCGATTGACTATTCAATTCTTATCTTCTTTCTTTTGTTCGGAACTCGTAGAATCGTCCGTTTTCGATGTTTGGTCAGCGTTGGAACTTTCGCGTTCCGAAGCCATCTGCAAAAACGAAATTATCGAGTAAATTAGATGATTCTGACGATCGAATCAACCGAATGAAATTACCTTTTTGTATGCCATTTCGAATAGTTTCAGTGACGATTGCTGCAGTGTGCTTGTGGCTTTTCGGATTTCTTCTGGATCGACGGCATCTTTGTTGGCTAAGACTTCGCGAACTTTAGCAATTTCTTCTCGCAGTTTATCGCACTGTAAAATTGAATTTAATTTTTGAGAAACGCTCCACCGATAAAACCGATCAAACTCACCTCTTCTTGTGGCAATTGGCTCTTGAATTCTTCCATCTTCGATTCGGTATCGTGAACAATGCCCTCACTTTGATTGACCGCTTCGACACGTTCTCGCTTCACTTTATCGTCCTGTGCAAATTGTTCGGCATTCTTGACCATGTTCTCGATTTCGTCTTTGCTCAGACCGCCCGACGATTGAATCACAATTTGTTGCTCTTTGCCGGTACCTTTGTCCTTGGCCGATACATGCACGATACCATTGGCATCGATGTCGAATACAACTTCAATTTGTGGTACACCACGTGGCTGTGGATCGGAAACAATGTTTACTCTACGGACTTTTGTGCACACGTCACGCTAAATAACTTACCGCTGGTGGAATTCCGACCAATGTGAACGAGCCGAGTTTCTTGTTATCGTTAGCCATTTCACGTTCACCCTGATGGACTTTAATTTCCACTTGTGTTTGTCCATCAGCAGCTGTTGAAAATACTTGAGATTTCTTTGTGGGAATGGTTGTGTTTCTGGTGATCAGTCGCGTGAATACTCCGCCTAGAGTTTCGATTCCGAGTGAAAGTGGAGTAACGTCCAACAGTAACACGTCCGTAACATCACCGGCCAAGACACCACCTTGTACAGCAGCACCGATAGCCACTGCTTCATCTGGATTAACTGCTTTCGATGGAGTTCTACCGAACAGTTCCTGGATTGATCAAAAATTGGGGCTTCAGTAACGCAACTGTCCATTGCAAAAGACTTTCATTTTCTCTTACCTGAACAGTCTGTTGAACTTT